>NC_069507.1:244420355-244526503 GCF_027579735.1 Bombina bombina
TACCCCTGTAGCTGGAACAAGGGAACTCATTTCCAGATTCACTTCCCATACATTTAAACCAAAGAAAAGACAACAAGATTGCTTTTGCTTGTTGAAAAGATGACGCGCTGAACCAATATAACGTCAGCGCCACAGCAATTCCCCGAAACCTGATCACTGCCAAGATAGCCCCAGAACCATAAGAAAAAATTCTGGGCGTCGTGGCAAGGCCAAAGGGAAGAACCCAAACTGAAAAGTGTTTGTCCAAAAAGGCAATTCTCAGGAACTTTAAGATATGCGTCCTCACGGTCTATGTTATGAACTGACCCTCTTGGACCAAAGGAAGAAGGAAACCCAATGGTTTCTAATTTGAAGGACGAGAGCCCTAAGATAACTTGTTGAGACACTTTCGGTCTAGAAAAAGAAGAAAAATTCCCTCTTTTTCGGGAACCACCAAGACGGGTTGAATAGAATCCCTAAACCCTGTTACCTGCAGAACTGGAACTATCACTCGCTAGGGGAGAAAGGTCCCACACACAATTCAAAATGCCTCTCTGTTATCTGTACACAGATAGACTTGAGAGGTGGAACCTGCCTCTGGGGAGGCAAAGTTTGAATTATATTAGTAACTCTGAGATACTATGTCCACAGCCTATCTGGGACATCACTTATCCATGCGTGAAGAGAAAGAGAAATTCAGCTCCCCACTTGGTCCAATCCCAGATTGGGGGCAAACACTTCATGATAATTTAGACTCGCTGCAGGTTTCTACCCTGATGTCCCTTTAGGACTATCTCCTTGTCTTGTGGTAGAAAAAACCCTTTTCCACCCGTAATATCAGGAATATTCCTGCAGACCAGGACCAAACATGGTCTTACCCTTGTACAGGAAGCGCTAGAAGCTTGACTGGAGGAATTTAGCCACAACGCCTGCAGCGAACAGCAAAGCCAGCCTCTTATACCTGCAAGGAAGCATCAGAAATAAAGAATTGGCTAGGTTAAAGAGCCATAATTTTGTTCTGGATCCTCATCCAAAGGAGTCTCCACCAACATGGAATCAAACAAGGCGTTGCACCAAAAAAGGAAATTGATGCTTACCTGATAAATGATTTCTTCTATGATACGAAGTCTCGGATTCATCCTTACTTGTGGGATACAATACCAAAGCAACAGGACCACAGATGAACGGGAGGGACAAGACAGATACCTAAACGGAAGGCACCACTGCTTGAAGAACTTTTCCTCCCAAAAATAGCCTCAGAAGAAGCAAAAGGTATCAAATTGGGAAAATTTAGAAAAGTATGAAGGGAGGGACCCAGAGGTCGCAGCCCTTCATTGCCTGTAGGATTACTGCTTACCCCTTCCCTCATGGAACAATGTCAGCCGGTTATGAAATACCACAGTCTCTTCAGAAAAAATGACTGAACATACCTCAATGCTTTGTAGCATAAAGACCGTTTCCCACACTGAAGCTTCTCAAGTACTCCTCAGTCAGTTCTGTGGGAACTCCTCTGGATCTTAGTAACCACATGCTAAAGATCATCAACCTCCAGGCAGAAATCTTATTTCCATATGCTGCCTTGAGGGACAAATAGCACTCACCGGTACCATTTAAAATAAAAAAAGTCTTGCTTGAAGAAAATAAAAACTATCATTTTATCACCTCTTTCACTTTACCTCTTTCTATTACTTAGTATAGGCAAAGAGAATGACTGGGGGGTGGTGGAGTCAAGGGAGGAGCTATATAGAAAGCCTCTGCTGTAGTGCTCTTTGCCACTTCCTGTTAGCAGGAGGATAATATCCCATAAGTACAGGATGAATCCGTGGACCTCGGTATCTAGTAGAAGAAATATGCCCGCACTTGACAGTGACAATACCAACTTCCATATAAGCCCTCAAGCTTAGTCAGACTTGATCCTAAAAAGCGCCGCTATCCCTCTATAGGGATCAAAGTTCTCTTAGCCAGAGTAGAAAATGTCCCTTCTACTTTATAGCACTGCGTGTCATGATATTTAAAGGAGACAGTGACAGGAAAAATATTTTTAAGACAGAAGACAGGGAAAAAGGATCCCGGATTACTCCCATTCCTGTGAAAAATGTTCATAGCACGGGTCTGGAAACAGGAAAAACTTCCACAGTGTAATCCTAGAATTTATAAAGGTTACTAGAATCCTAAGGGTTGACAACGACAGGCGTATCGGAGTTGTCCAAAAAGCCAACAATACACGAGGGGTAAACAAGCTTAAATCTGAAGGATACTACTTCAGCATCAGACGAACAGGAATTATACTGCCGAATCTGAGATTTCGCCCTCAGAGGCTACCGACATATCCTCCTCATCAGACATGAGAAGGGACAACCTGAGTAGCAGTAGGCGGAACAAAAACCCTTACTATATGAATCTCTAAATTTCCTTTTGCATTTTCTCTTTAACATACGGAAAATCAGATAATCCCACAGATACCATAAAGATAGCTGTACAGCAATATTATAGGCCAAATACACTACTCCGGGAGATTGAGAGGAACTGCCAGGGCACTGCATGCGACGACATTGTGGTTTGGGACAAATAAGGAGAAGGCTGTGGCATTGCCTTAACAGCATCATCCTGAGAGACATTGGGTTGAGCAGCAACAAACTATCTCAACCTGAAGAAGTTCTGGCTAAGCAAGCAGCACAAAATTGCATAAAAACAATTTGAGCCTCAGTACATAACAAGCATAAAATATGAAACACAGAATTTTGCTTGTTCATAGTTACAATAAAAGGAGAACAGTTAAATACTTTTTTATATCAATATTTGACACGTAAATATGCTATGTACTGGGGCTTTAAACAGGACACTGAAGGGCTTGTCCTTAGAAAAAGACTAGCACTAAGCTAGGAAAAAAAAGACCATAAATATCCTCACACCTCATTGACTGAGGTGTTAAATCCGCATGTACTGTCACTGTTAAACAGATTGGGAAGAAGAATTATTATTAAAGAAACATGCATTCGACTTGAGGGACACAGAGCCAAGACAGACACAGCAGAGCTTCCTGCCATTCGAGTGCCGAAAAATTATTCAGAAATACGCCACTGACGCTGACAAGTCTAAGAAGAAGGCGGAGAAAACATAATTTATGTAAGAACTTACCTGATAAATTAAATGTATTTCATAGCGGCAAGAGTCCATGAGATGGGATATACATTCCTACCAGGGGGGGCAAAGTTTCCCAAACCTCAAATGGCTACAAATACAACTCGCACCTCACTCATACCTGAGTTTAACGTATAGCCAAGTAGTGAGGTGTAAAAAAACTAGGAGTAAAAAGTATTAAAAAGAGGAACTGGAAAAATAATGCGCTTTATACAAAAAAATCATAACCACAAAAAATAGGGTGGGTCTCATGGACTCTTGCCACTATGAAACAAATGAATTTATCAGGTAAGTTCTTACATAAATTATGTTTTCTTTCATGTAAGTGGCAAGAGTCCATGAGCTAGTGACCTATGGGATATAATACCTAAGATGTGGAAGTCCAAGAGTCACTAGAGAGGGAGGGATAAAAATAAAAACAGCCATTTCCGCTGAGAAATTAAATCCTAAAAAATTATTAAGTTTTCTTAAAAACTGAGGCACCCACAGCCTGCAAAAACCTCTCCCTGAGGCTGCTTCAGCAGAAGAAAAACATCAAACTAGTAAATTTGGAAAAGTATGTAAGGAGAAACAGGTAGCCGTCCTACAAATCTGATCCAGAGAGACCTCATTTTGAAGACCCAAGAGGAAACCACTGCTCACATAGCATGAGCTGTAATCTCAGAAGAAGGCTTATGTCCCGTGGTCCTCTATGCAAAACGGATGACACTCCCCAGTCAAAAGATAAGGAAGTCGAAGTGCCCTCTGACCCCTACGCTGCCCGGAAAGGAGAACAAAACAGAGAAAGAGGTTTGTCTAAATTCCTTTGTGACTCAAAGATAGAACTTCAGGCACAAACCACATCCAGGAATACGTTGTAAACGCTTCCTTCGACGAAAAAGGATTAGGACATAAGGAACCACAATCTCTTGATTGATGTTGCGAATTACAACAACCTTAGGAAAAAAACCTAATTTTGGTCGTAGAACAGCCCTTCATCAGCATGAAAAGCCAGATAAGGAGGGACGCATTGCCGGGGGCGCAATCACAGATACCCTGCGCGCATAAGCAATAGCCCAGAAGAAAAGGAACTTTCCAAGAGTCCCTGTTGCAAAATTTTAAGAACGAGATTAAAACATCAAAAGAGGAGCCTTAGGATCTACCACAGGTCTGATGCAGCAGAGCATTAACAAATGGCTGCACATCTGGAAGCTCAGCAAACCTCTAGTGCAGCAACACAGACAGGGCGAAAACCTGTCCCTACAGGGAGACCTTGCAGAAAAGCCCTTCTCAGTTCATCCTGGAAAACAGAATAAGTAGGTCCCTCCACAACCTTATGATAAATGCAACGGAACAACCAGCTTACAAGCTTCAATGAGAGAAAAAATAACTCTTGCAGAAAACCCTCTCCTGGCTAGGACTATGCGTTCCAATCTCCACACAGTCAGCTTCTGAGAATCTAGACATTGATGACCAAACTAGATCTATAGTCAGCAGATCCTGCGACAAAGGTAACTTTCCACGGAGGAGATGACTTCCCACTAAGATCCGTGAACCATATCCTTTGCGGCCAAAGACAGAGCAATCTTTATCACTGACGCCTGGCATGACTCGAGGCCACTAACACTAAGAAGTAGGTGGGTAACGAACGGAATGGATAAATAGATTGAACCTCAACGGCAACCGCTAATGCATCCAAATGAGACCAAACACATCCATACACCGAGCACAAATGGCCTTAAGGAGATCTGGAGGGCAAGACATGTTGAAGCTAGCTTGCAATGTCTCTGGGTCTGTTAGAGAATTCTCATGCTATGGAGACTATTATAGTACCGTGAATTCTACCCTGGTACTTGATACAAGAGAACTGCCCTCTAGATTATCTTCCATCCACTGGGATCGAAGAAGACAGAGGAGAGATTCCGAAACTGAAGGCAAAAAAATGGAAGTGCTGGTCCAGGAATGCAAACCCTAGAACTGAAAGAGGTCTTGAGGATTGGTACGTGAAGGGAGCAACTTCATATCTATCGTGGTCATGATTGCCCTTTTCGAATGAGGGGAAGAATGGACCTTATTGTCTCCTCTTAAACGAGGGAACATTTAAAAGTTGCTTAAGCACTATAGGTCCAGAATTAGACGGAAAGTTCCTCCTTGAAAGGGACCATGAAAAGGTTTAATCAGTGGCGTCACTTTAGGGACCAGGAGGACTCGTCAGGACTGGAGGTATGTGTGAGAGGTCAGTATAATGTGTTTTAAAAACTTTAATAAACTTTATGTGAATTGGGGTATATGTGCGACCGGCGATCCCTGTGTTTTTCAAACTTCTGTAGAGAGTAGAAGTCATAGCCACTGAGCCACAGACACTGCACAACGCACCTCAGCTGCTAGCAGCAGCACTCGTCAGCACGTGCCTCAAGTCTGCACGCAGCACCACGGGCAACACAGCACTCCTCCTCCAATTACCCCAACCCATCAATGCTTGCTGCAGTGCAGTGCTGGCGCTATTTGCTCCCCCTCCTGAGTCCACCAGTTAGATCAGTTCCAGTGCCTGTGCCAGTCACGTTGTGACGTTTGTTCCTTTCCTCCAGGCTCAGGTCAGCACAAGGAACTCATGACCGGAAACTCTGGGGGAGGGAGGAGCAAACCAGCCAGCAGGTGATGCGTGCAGCGTGTGCACGACTGTGCAGAAGATTCTGGAGAAGCGCGGGGGAAGGAGCTCCTGAGTCCTGACTCTGGCACTGACTGTCTTAACTCTCAAGTAAGTCAAAAGTCAGTGAGTCATCACGATCACGTTGTTAAATTCACGTTTATAAAATATCTATTCATTTACTCATGGAGGTATCACAAAGAAAAGTAAAGGGATGTGTGTAAGAGGAGTTGGATTCACCGCCAGCACATAAGAATTGTGGGAGACACACAGAAACTTGTCACTAATTATAGTATTGAGTGTGTGTGGAAGATTATAGTCAGTACACCATGCGGAAAAAAAGAAATGAACATAGCATTTTAAATAACATTTTGACAACCGAATAGACAATTCATATTTTAATTGTTTACTTGGCTACAGTTGTCCCCAGACCGGTTCCAGAGAGAGCTCAGCTGATTTCTGGTCTGGGGTAGGGTACGGATGATAGATCATCACTCAGTGACAGTCTATCATACTACTATGACATACATACTGTTAGTATTTACTACTGATCCCCAAATGTGTTATTTAGTAGTAATACCAACTTACTAGTCTAGTTAGAACTTACCAATACCATACCATTATACAAACTTTTTTATCTGCTTTCCTGCTTGTGCTTGGTAATTTGGGTCTGCAAGTTAAGTTGACTTGAGCAGGTCAAACAATCATTAAAAAAAACCCAGGAGAGAATACATTTATGATTGATTGATTGATGAATCAGGAATGATTCAGTGTGCTGACTGAACATTCTAAAAAAAAAAAAAATCCCCAAATTTATTATACTGTTACCAACTTTATATATCTTGGTAAAATATTTGGGTGTGACTGTGCAAGAGTAGACAGTTTACTTTTTTTTTTTTTTTTTTTTTTTTACAGAAATGTTACTAGAGTTCAGGATGCCAATATTAAATTGTGTATACAAATAAACACACAAAAAAATACTTCGGATATAGCACTTTATTTCCTCATTGTTTGCAAGCATATTATGGTAGACATGGAAGTGTGCATCTGTATTGTGCACTATATGTATCATATTGCTACAAACATTTGAAAATATTGCTGCTATAGTGCTCAATATACATGCACATTTCTGAGTCTACCTCAGTATGCTCTCTTGGATACCAAGAGAAGAAATAGGTAAATAGAAGTAAGCAATTTTATATATTTTGTATTGTATCTGCTGTCTGAATCAGGAAAGTTTATTTCTTTTACTCCCATGTCTCTTGAGTCTTAAAGAATAAAAGTATGAGCAATCTGAGATCTTTTCATATCCAAACCTTATTCAGACAGAAAGACACCCTCATATGATGGCATGGCTCTGGTCTGCACCCTTAAAAGATATAGTCTAGTCAAAATTAAAATTCATGATTCAGATAGAGCAGCAATTTTTCTAATTTACTACTTGATCTCTTTTAAAAGCTTCTCTTTTAAGTATTAGGTTAGTAATAAAAAGGTATCATTGCATACCGCATTACTCTGGTATTTTGGAATCTTATTTATGTATTTTTATTTAGTTTATTTTCAGTGGTATGACTTAGTAGTGAAAAATATTATTGCCCCCCCAGTTTGACTGTGGTATCTTATGTGCCCCCCTATATATTTTTCCTAGAGTCGCCACTGGTTTTAATAGTATCCCAAACGACTCACTGCGATAGGCACCGGGACAATAACTCCTAAGAGGACAAATCCCGTACACACCCCAGAAAGGCTTCCCTCCTTTCTGGTCAGGAAGACAGGAGGAATCTGCCCTTGGGTGGCTGAGACTTAAAACCTACATGTCCCTGAACCAAGCGGCTAAGAGCGACATACTGCCCACTACACTATCCAGAAGAGGACCGGGAACCGCCCGTTAATGCCGACTTAGACTCGGCGGGCTTCTTGCTCTGCTTGGATTTATTCCAGGACTGAGCCGGCTTCCAAGAGCGCTTGCTTTGCTCTGGCTTAGCGGAGGACTGCTGACGTGCTTTATCAGAACGAAAACCCGTAACAGCCGCCGCCGGTTGAAACAAATATCCTGTATGTTGAAACATCTTTCCTAACAGAGTTTCCATCTTTATCCATGGGCTCTTCAAACGAAGAACTATCCTCAAGAGGGATAGTAGTACGTTTAGCAAGGGTGAAGATAACGCCATCCCATTTAGGGACGGAACATCCCAAATCCGTTGAGAGTCCAGGACCGGGAACAATTTGTTAAAGGAAGAGGGGAAAAGGCATCCTGTCCCATTCATTCTTAATAACGTTCACCATTTAACAGGAGCAGCGAAGGATAAGGCACCACCCTCTCTCAAACTCTATCCAATTTAGGAATTAAAGGTTCATCAGGCAATTTGGCCTCTGGAACCTATGAATTCACCAAAAACTTCCTTTGGAAGAAGCGCAAATTCCTAAAACTAAAGTCTGGTTCCTCCGGCCGGAGGTTTAGAAGCAGCAGATTCCGACCCAGAATTTCATACTCTGAAGTCTCAGAAAGAACTTCATCCTCGGATAACCCTATCAGTTAAATCCAATAAATTAGCTGATGTACTCTGGGAATGAGTACAATATGTAACCTTTCGCTTGCGCTTAGCAGGGCGAGGTAAAGCATTAAAGGCGGCAGACACCGCCGTCTGAACTGCGCAGTAACGCCTAGTGAATTGGACAACAGCTCCTCAGAGGTGGACGGCTCTGTGGTATCAAACATGTTTGATATCACATTATCAAGGCATAAGTAACATGATTGAGAGGGCGGAACTAAGGCCTCCTCAACAAATAAACAGGAATTACTCTTTAGGAATAGAGAGCCCTCTAAGGTAACAGAATCATCCATCGCTAGTGCAATAACCGGAGACTATAGAAATAAAATCTTATTTTATTTTAAAAAATGCACCTTTATACCCCAATGAACGGGGCACTCACCACCTCCTATGACCCAGACAGTACAAAGATTTATCCCGGTCAGGAAAGAGGGAATGAATCACATGGTGCACAATGCAGGACTGTCCCTGCTACTAGAAAAAGCGCGCCAGCTTGTAAGCTGCATGGCTCTCAAAGTGAAAGTGAAACCTGTATATTCCATAACAGCCTATGAGCCCATAACAGCCTATGAGCCCAAAGCAGCATAAAATCAAATAAACAATATAAGATTATACACCCCTGTTCAATAATCCCCCTCAGGAGATATTAACCCTTGATTCTATACAGATAAAAGGAGTCACACTGTGACCCTGTCTTCTTACGTTATCATACATGTATAAAATATGAAATAAAGGGTGGAGCCAGCAGCTGAAGCAGTAAAACATGAATTTTCTGAGCTCCTGATCTTCGATCAATTGGGCCACTTTTACAAGCAAAGTGATCCTTTGTGTGGATTCCCTCTTAACTGGGTCCTGAGATGCAGGACAAGCTTATTGGGACATTAAAAATGAGTAACTACGAAGACACGAGGATCTGAAAATACGCTGTGTTCTCAGAGTAGTGCAAGCAGCCATCTTAAGAAATTTCTACGCACCATCACAACTTATAGCGAGTTGTCCTCTGCACACTGTATTGGTTACCAAATAAAATTCTAAAAATCTGGTAGCAACTAATACCCTCCCCTGGTTCGCCGGAGTAAGAAGATCTCAATAATGATCATAGCCGGGTAATATATATGTAGCCCTGTTACCCTGCACTATGGAGAGGCAGATTGTAACCATGCTTCGCAACCTACTGATCTCCCTTGACAGTCGTCATCAAGCCCTTGTTGAGAGCTGCTGTGGACCTGCTCCAGAATGCCCTAAGAGCTGGTGAGGCCAAGGAATATAGCGGTTCCGGTACCCCAGATGCACAATTGCAGAGAGGAGACGTAACTCAAAGTGCAGAAGACATCATCAAATGTGCTCTCTGTGAGAGAGGGGGACATTACGGTAGCCCTTCTTCGAGAATTCTGATGCAAGCCTCAGTAATAACACATATGGAGGGCTCATATCTGGCTTGATCCTGTTAATAGAGTCGAAAATCTAACCCTGCCTCTATCTTCACCTGGGAGCCCTGCTTACGCTATTAAAGGGTGCAACCACGGTGGACAAGGATGGCGGGCTTTCTCGATCAACAGCCCTTATATAAGATTCACAGCCCTTAGCAAAAAACTATCATGTCAAGAGAGGGGTTGGCTAGATGACTGACCTTTATTTCAGCTCTTCTGGCCTTAACAAGTAGCGACCAGATTTAGTCCTTATGAGTTTGTCATTTTTTTGCTTTATTTTTTTTTATTTAACATTTAAGCTGTAGGACTGTCAGTAGCAAACATTTAACCTATGCTCAGCATAATATGATGCACTAGTTTGATTTAACCTGTCGTGTCTGTTAATTTTGTTCATATTGTATTGTATTCCTTATTTTATACCATGTGTACTATGTTCACTAATAGGTGGCTGCTAATTGTATTGGGGACAGTTTTTTGCCAAAGTTAAAGCTACAAAAGTATACCAATTGCACCCTAGCTACAGTAGTCTTTAATGATCTCACTGCTGCGGTAAGACACTATATAGATTGATATATGGGCAAAATGTTTATATAGTTTGTGTATAATGTTCATAGCACTTCAGTACTATATGGATGCTTACCTCGCAGTTTGAAATACTGAGTCTCTTGCAGTAGCCTGATATAGTAGTCATGTCACAGTATTCAGTGTTGCTGGTGGACAACAATTATTGTCTTGTTCGCTATATGTTTTCTGTTTAATTGCATGTTCAATGGCAAGAGTTTATATACCTGAAGTATAGGTGGGATATATGGTACCCTATATTGTCATTTGTAAAGAGATGTTTAATCCTCTCAAGTCAGATAGGGTTACTATTCAGTTCTACATGCTCCTATACGTTATAAAATGTACTTATACTCCTTGGGCAATCAGTCTTTTATACTTTGGACGCTATAAATACACCCTAGTGGTTAACCTATACTACCTCACTATATCGCACAAGCAGACTGTCTGCGGCCGAGACAGTTTGCTACAGACTTGTCAGGGACTATAGTCAAACAATATACTGTAAAGGTATCTACTAACATCTTCCCTGCAGAGGCTCTATATTTTGAGCTTTATAGATATAGTGACAACGTTTCAATATAAACTTAGTACTTAGGGGAAAATATAACCAAAGAGGCAATTTCATATTACTGAGAATGGCATACTTGTATACACTCCCATATATGCGTGAATAGTCTATAGCGCCTATACTACACTTTCGGATGTTAAAAGGTAAAATGTGTTTGAGTGTCATGAGTGTAATGAGTGACGGGAATTATATGACATGTAAATAAGAAATTATTCATTTCACCAGAGGTAGAGTAGTTTGACTATGATAATATTGACAATTCAGGGTGCTCCATTATGTAATTTCCCCTTATTTGTTTTATTGCTCTAATTATTTATCAGACAATGTTTAAGTTACTGTCCAAACAATAGATTTTTGTCTTCATTAAATTTATTCTAGATACACCCCCCATAACACAAATTATAATCGATAGTCAATTATTAGTATTAGTTAAACCCAGTTAGAATGCTGTGTAAATCCCCTAGCAGCTCATGCCCACTGAATTCCATATTCGATTTCTGAGAGGTACTCCGAGATTTAATTTGTTCAGTTATTTAAGAACTTAGGCACATTAGGAATATGAACAGGTGGTGGAAATATAAAGGTTAGCTAGAGACTTATATTAAAAACAATTTTTCCACTTCCTTTTGCAGGCAATGGGGTAGGATACAACATCTTAAATAATCCAACAAGTTTGCAAGTTGACAAAGTGTCTAGTTGAAATAAATAATGTATTCATAGGTAAATCATAGTGGTTTGAGGTGTAGAGAATTTGGAGTATCGAGAATAAAGATTTGAACCTCTCCAATATGTTGGTATATTTAAGCTCCAAGCTTTTCACTATAATATATCTTCCTAATAGGAAGCAAAGCATGCTCTAGAGGTTCTACTGAAATAAAGATTTGTTAATATAAAAAAATATATAAAGGTATTGATATAACCAACATGTTACTCTCCTATATAGTTTGTTGAAAATTTTGTTCTTAATCTTTACATTGAGAATATTATAAATATGTAATATGTTGTGAAGTAACATTCTATATTTGATGCTCTCATTATGTTGAAAGATGTATGATTTATCTTGATATGTACCTTAATAAAAAAATATGTTTAAAAAAATAAAATGATTTTACCAGAATCTAAGCCTTGGAACAGAAACACGGCCCTTCAAGTGTCACAGATGGTAGCATTGCTTCTGACATGGACTTGAGTGAAAAAGCAGGCAGTGAAACTCGTCAACGCCGATTGCCTATGGAGCTGTTAATATGAGTCGGGATGGTTTCGCAGAAAGACTCTGCCTGCATCTCCGGACTCAAACCTTTATCCATGCTCTCACTGAGAGGCTGACAGGACTTCTTAAAACTCCAGTCCCATCTCAAAGAGTACTACTCTCCATAAGAGACTACTCAGAAATCTCCTAACACTTCTCTGCCAACCTCCTGTGACGAAATCCAAAGAATGACTGGGGTTATGAGGATGTGGGAGAGGTATTTAAGCCTTCGGCTGGGGTGTCTTTGCCTCCTCCTGGTGGCCAGGTTCAGTATTTCCCACAAGTAAGGAATGCAGCTGTGGACTCTTCCCATATTAAGATGGAAATAAGTACTATCTTCCATTGAAATAGTAGGTTCCAAAAACTCTAAACTAGCCATAAGAAAAAGATACAACTTTTTAAACCTAGAAGGAGGAAAAAAAGGTATCAGGTTAAGACCATTCTTTAACAATCATATTACCGATAGCATCTGGAATAGGAAAAAAACTTCAGGAGCAACGTATAAAGTCTTAAACACAGAAGTTAAACGATTATTAGCTTAGCTGTAGGACTAGACTCCTTAATACCTAAAGTAAACAATACTTCCTTAATAGAGAACAAATATGTTCAATTGTAAAATAAAAAAAGAACATTTGACAATTTCTGTCTCTGATGCAGGATCCTCTGAGTCAGAGGAACTCTCATTAGCAGAGAATACTTTAGTATACTTTAGGTCAGTACAAAATTAATTAAATCTATGACAAGTTTGGAAAGACCTTTAACGTTTATTTAAAGACAAAAACAAAATTTATGCTTACCTGATAAATTTCTTTCTTTTGCGATGTACCGAGTCCACGGATTCATCCGAACTTGTGGGATATTGTCCTACCTGACAGGAAGTAGCAAAGAGAGCACCACAGCAGAGCTGTCTATATAGCTCCCCCCCTTAACTCCACCCCCCAGTCATTCGACCGAATGCCAAGGAAGAAAAGGAGAAACTATAAGGTGCAGAGGTGACTGAAGTTTACATAAAAAAAATACTGTCTGTCTTGAATAGACAGGGCGGGCCGTGGACTCGGTACATCGCGAAAGAAAGATATTTATAAGGTAAGCATAAATTTTGTTTTCTTTTGCATGATGTACCGAGTCCACGGATTCATCCTAACTTGTGGGATACCAATAACAAAGCTTTAGGACACGAATGAAGGGAGGGACAAGACAGGAACCTAAACGGAAGGCACCACTGCTTGCAAAACCTCTCTCCCAAAAATAGCCTCCGAAGAAGCAAAAGTATCAAATTGATAAAATTTTGAAAAGGTATGAAGCGACGACCAAGTTGCAGCCTTACAAATCTGTTCAAAAGAAGCATCATTTTTAAAAGCCCATGTGGAAGCTACCACTCTAGTAGAATGAGCTGTAATCCTTTCAGGAGGCTGCTGTCCAGCAGTTCCATAAGCCAAACGGATGATGCTTTTCAGCCAAAAGGAAAGAGAAGTCACCGTAGCCTTTTGACCCCTAAGCTTTCCAGAATAGACAACAAACAAAGAAGATGTTTGACGAAAATCTTTGGTTGCCTGCAAATAAAATTTCAAAGCACGAACCACATCCAAGTTGTGCAACAGACGTTCCTTCATACAAGAAGGATTAGGACACAGAGAAGGAACAACAATTTCTTGATTGATATTCCTGTTAGTAACAACCTTAGGTAGGAACCCAGGCTTGGTACGCAAAACCACCT
Organism: Bombina bombina; assembly: GCF_027579735.1. Lineage (NCBI taxonomy): Eukaryota > Metazoa > Chordata > Amphibia > Anura > Bombinatoridae > Bombina > Bombina bombina. The sequence goes on from NC_069507.1 coordinate 244,434,182, forward strand.
TATCAGCATGGAACACAAGATAAGGAGAGTCCCATTGTAATGCAGATAGTTCAGAAACTCTTCGAGCTGAAGAGATAGCAACTAGGAACAAAACTTTCCAAGATAAAAGATTAATATCTATGGAATGCATGGGTTCAAACGGAATCCCCTGAAGAACTAAAATTTAGACTCCATGGCGGAGCAATAGGTTTAAACACAGGCTTAATTCTAACTAAAGCTTGACAAAAAGCCAGAACGTCTGGAACATCTGCCAGACGCTTGTGCAACAAAATAGACAGAGCAGATATCTGTCCCTTTAGGGAACTAGCTGATAATCCTTTCTCCAATCCCTCTTGGAGAAAATACAAAATCCTAGTAATCCTGATTTTACTCCAGGAGAAGCCTTTGGATTCGCACCAAAAAAGATATTTACGCCATATCTTAAGATAAATTTTCCAGGTAACACCTCTTCTCTTTACTCTTCCTGCTTAGAACCAACAAAGAGAATGACTGGGGGATGGAGTTAAGGGGGGAGCTATATAGACAGCTCTGCTGTGGTGCTCTCTTTGCTACTTCCTGTCAGGAAGGACAATATCCCACAAGTTAGGATGAATCCGTGGACTCGGTACATCATGCAAAAGAAATAACAGTCATAGCCTTCTTATGGCTGCATAAATACATTTTTTCATATCTGCAGGAATATCAGGTACATTAAAGTGAGAAAAAATAATAGATGTATTTGTACTTATAGAAACAATATCAACATATAATAAACAAGTGCCACATAATTGAGCTGAAGAAATAAAATCAGCTTATTTACAATAACACACTTAGCTTTATAAGAATTGTGTTCAGGCAGGATCTGCTTTTAACAACATTAAAACAAAGTATCCAATTTCCTCAAAATAACAGTTTTAGGAATGGGAAAAAAAATGCTTATGATTAAATTCTATACAAAAGAAAAAAATCAAAAGCAAACATCATAGCCCTCTAAAAACAAATGAGCAGCGAGTAAAAAAGGAGAGACTTAATAGAACACACTTTTAGCGCCAAAGCTAACACAATGAAATGACGCAACTCAGGTCATAACAGGGGTAACTTTGCAGGAAAAAAAATTAGCGTCAAGACGCAAGAAATGACACGACTCGCGTCACAGCAGGGGCGACTTTAAGCCAAAATAAAAAGTAGCATTTTGCGTCATCGCAAGCCTAATATGCCAACGTAAATTTTTGATAAACAGACTCCAAGTTACAACTAACTGGAACCCAAGTAAGAAAAAAATACCTAAATTCTCCCATAAACATAATCTCCATGCTGAAACTGTTAGACTGCAAAGGGAAATATACACAGACCTGACTAATGGCAAATACAGTGGATATAAAAAGTCTACACACCCCTGTTAAAATGTCAGGTTTCTGTGATGTAAAAAAAATGTGACAAAGAAATTATTTCAGAACTTTGTACACTTTTAATGTGACCTATAAACTGTACAACTCAATTGAAAAACAAACAAATGTTTTAGGTAGAGGGAAGAAAAAATATAAAAATAAAATATGGTTGCATAAGTGTGCAAACCTTAAACTAATACTTTGTTGAAGTACCTTTTTATTTTATTACAGCACTCAGTCTTTTTGGATATGAGTCTATCAGCATGGCACATTTTGCAAAAACACTCCAAATCTGTCAGATTGCGAGGGCATCTCCTGTGCACAGTCCTCTTTAGATCACCCCACAGATTTTCAAATCGGATTCAGGTCTGGGCTCTCTCTGGCTGGGCCATTCCAAAACTTTAATTTTCTTCTGGTGAAGCCATTCCCCTTTGTTGATTTGATGTATGCTTTGGGTCGTTATGCTGAAAGATGAAGTTCCTCTTCATGTTCAGCTTTCTAGCAGAAGCCTGAAGGTTTTGTGCCAATATTGACTTGAATTTGGAACTGTTCATAATTCCCTCTAGCTTAACTAAGGCCCCAGTTCCAGCTGAAGAAAAACAGCCCCAAAGCGTGATGCTGCCACCACCATGCTTCACTGTGGGTATGGTGTTCTTTTGGTGATGTACAGTGTTGTTTTTGCGCCAAACATATCTTTTGGAATTATGGCCAAAAAGTTCACCTTGGTTTTATCAGACATAACACCTTCTCCCACATGCTTTTGGGAGACTTCAGATGTGTTTTGCAAAATGTAGCCTGGCTTGGATCTTTTTCTTCGTAAGAAAAGGCTTTTGTCTTGCCACTCTACCCCATAGCCCAGACATATGAAGAATATGTGAGATTGTTGTCACATGTACCACACAGCCAGTACTTGCCAGATATTCCTGCAGCTCCTTTAATGTTGCTGTAGGCCTCTTGGTAGCCTCCCAGACCAGTTTTCTTCTCGTCTTTTCATCAATTTTGGAGGAACGTCCAGTTCTTGGTAATGTCACTGTTGTGCCATATTTTCTCCACTTGATGATGACTGTCTTCACTGTGTTCCATGGTATATCTAATGCCTTGGAAATTCTTTTGTACCCTTCTCCTGACTGATACCTTTTAACAATGAGATCCCTCTGATGATTTGGAAGTTCTCTGTGAACCATGGCTTTTGCTGTGGGATGAGACTAAGAAAATTTGAGGAAAGACCAACTAGAGGAGCTGAACTTTATTTGGGGTTAATCAGAGGCACTTTAAATGATAGCAGGTGTATGCTGACTCCTATTTAACATGATTTTGAATGGGATTGCTTAATTCTGAATACAGCTACATCCCCAGTTATAAGAGACACCCTCTTATAACTTATGCAACCACATTATTTTAGTTTTTTTTGTTTTCTTCCCTCCACCTAGAAGTTTCAGTTTGTTTTTCAATAAAGTTGTACAGTTTATAGGTATAGGTCACATTAAAGGTGGAAAAAGTTCTGAAATGATTTATCTTTGTCTCATTTTTTTCACATCACAGAAACCTGACATTTTAACAGGGGTGTGTAGACTTTTTATATCCACTGTATATGCAATATATATTTAAAACTTTATAATATAAAGTGCCAAACATAGCTGAGAGTGTCTTAAAAGGATATATACTTACCAGAAGATACCCATCCACATATAGCAGCCAAACCAGTACTGAAACATATCAGTAGAGGTAATGGTAGAGGAGTAAGTCGTCGATCTGTAAAGGGAGGCAGCAGATGAATCCCTGCAACCAATTTACAGAGAGCCCAAGAATAGATTTCTCATAGGCGAAAACATGGTATCATCAGGCAATACTCCCTTCACATCCCTCAGACAAACACTGTACTTTGAGAGGAACTGGGCACCAAAATGCTTAGAAGCGCCTTTCACAAAAGAAATCAAGCACATCTTGCTTCACCACCTTGCAAGGAGGCAAAGTTTGTAAAATGGAGGTACGAGTGAGGATGGAAGTGTATTTGTAGCCAGTTGAGGTTTGGAAAACTGAGCTCGTGGACTCTTGCCACTTACACGAAAGAAACGGTCACATGACCCGCTAACGAGGAATAGCGCTACAACACAAGCGCGCATCGTAGCAAAAAACAAAATTTATGCTTACCTGATAAATTAATTTCTTCTATGGTACGACGAGTCCACGGATTCATCTTTTACTTGTGGGATATTATCCTCCTGCTAACAGGAAGTGGCAAAGAGCACCACAGCAGAGCTGTATATATAGCTCCTCCCTTCCCTCCACCCTCCACCCCCCAGTCATTCGACCGAAGGTACAGGAAGAAAAAGGAGAAACTAAAAGGTGCAGAGGTGACTGAAGTTTAAAATCAAAAAATATAATCCGTCTTAAAATGACAGGGCGGGCCGTGGACTCGTCGTACCATAGAATAAATTAAATTATCAGGTAAGCATAAATTTACTTTTCTTCTATAAAGGTACGACGAGTCCACGGATTCATCCTTTACTTGTGGGATACAATACCAAAGCTACAGGACACGGATGAACAGGAGGGACAAGACAGATGGTTAAACAGAAGGTACCACTGCTTGAAGAACTTTTCTCCCAAAAATAGCCTCAGAAGAAGCAAAAGTATCAAATTTGTAAAATTTGTAAAAGGTATGAAGCGAAGACCAAGTCGCAGCCTTACAAATCTGTTCAACAGAAGCATCATTTTTAAAAGCCCATGTGGAAGCCACCGCTCTAGTAGAGTGAGCTGTAATCCTTTCAGGAGGCTGCTGTCCAGCAGTCTCGTATGCCAAACGGATTATGCTTTTCAGCCAAAAAGAAAGAGGTAGCCGTAGCTTTTTGACCTCTACGTTTCCAGAATAGACAACAAACAAAGAAGATGTTTGACGGAAATCTTTGGTTGCTTGCAAGTAAAACTTCAAAGCACGAACCACGTCCAAGTTGTGCAACAGACGCTCCTTCTTAGAGGAAGGATTAGGGCACAGAGAAGAAACAACAATTTCCTGATTGCTATTCCTATTAGTAACAACCTTAGGAAGGAATCCAGGTTGCAAAACCACCTTATCAGCATGGAAAACAAGATAAGGCGAGTCGCATTGCAATGCAGATAGTTCAGAAACTCTTCGAGCCGAAGAGATAGCAACTTATAACAGAACTTTCCAAGATAGAAGCTTAATATCTATGGAATGCATAGGTTCAATCAGAACCCCTTGAAGAACGTTAAGAACTTTATTCAAACTCCATGGCGGAGCAACAAGTTTAAACATAGGCTTGATTCTAACTAAAGCCTGACAGAACGACTGAACGTCTGGAACATCTGCCAGACGCTTGTGCAGTAGAATTGATAAAGCAGATATCTGTCCCTTTAAGGAACTCGCCGATAGCCCCTTCTCCAATCCTTCTTGGAGAAAGGACAAAATCCTAGGAATCCTGATCTTACTTCATGAGTAGCCTTTGGATTCGCACCAATAAAGATATTTACGCCATATCTTATGATAAATTTTCCTAGTGACAGGTTTTCGAGCCTGAATCAAGGTATCTATGACAGACTCAGAGAATCCCCGCTTGGATAAAATCAAGCGTTCAATCTCCAAGCAGTCAGCCGCAGAGAAACTAGATTTGGATGCTGGAACGGACCTTGAATCAGAAGGTCCTGTCTCAGTGGCAGAGTCCTCCATGGTGGAAGAGATGACATGTCCACCAGGTCTGCATACCAAGTCCTGTGTGGCCACGCAGGTGCTATCAAAATAACTGAGGCTCTCTCCTGTTTGATTCTGGCAATCAAACGAGGAAGGAGAGGAAATGGTGGAAACACATAAGCCAGGTTGAACGACCAGGGTACTGCTAGAGCATCTATCAGTACTGCCTGAGGATCCCTTGACCTGGACCCATAACAAGGAAGTTTGGCGTTCTGACGAGACGCCATCAGATCCAATTCTGGTGTGCCCCATTGCTGAATCAATTGTGCAAACACCTCTGGATGGAGTTCCCACTCCCCCGGATGAAAAGTCTGTCTGACTGGAATCTTATGAATCTGACCGAAGCCAGCTGAGGCCACGCCTGAAGCGCGTTGAATATTGCTCTCAGTTCTAGAATAATTATCGGGAAGAGAGCCTCCTCCTGAGTCCACAAACCCTGTGCTTTCAGGGAATTCCAGACTGCACCCCAGCCCAATAGGCTGAAGTCCGATGTCACTATGACCCATGCTGGCCTGCAGAAACACATTCCCTGTGACAACCACCAAAGAAGAGAGTCTCTGATCTCTTGATCCAGATTTATCTGAGGAGAAAAATCTGCATAATCCCCATTCCACTGATTGAGCCACTGACATCCGAGGAATGGAATGAAGAGCTCGGCAAGTGGTCAAAATCTTTGATTTCCTGACCTCCGTCAGAAAAATTTTCATGTCTACCGAATCTATCAGAGTTCACAGGAATGGAACTCTTGTGAGAGGGATAAGTGAACTCTTTTTTACGTTCACCTTCCACCCCTGAGATCTTAGAAAAGCCAACACGATGTCCGTATGAGACTTGGCTAGTTGGTAAGTCGAAGCCTGGATTAAGATGTCGCCCAGATAAGGCGCCACAGCTATGCCCCGCGGCCTTAGAACCGCCAGAAGGGACCCTAGCACCTTTGTGAAAATTCTGGGAGCCGTGGCCAACCGAAGGGAAGAGCCACAAACTGGTAATGATTGTCCAGAAAGGCAAACCTGAGGAACTGGTGATGATCTTTGTGGATAGGAATGTGTAGATACGCATCCTTTAAGTCTACAGAGGTCATATATTGACCCTCCTGGATCATTGGCAAAACAGTCCGAATGGTCTCCATCTTGAAGGATGGGACTCTAAGGAATTTGTTTAGGATCTTGAGATCCAAAATTGGTCTGAAAGTTTCCTCTTTTTTGGGAACCACAAACAGATTGGAGTAGAACCCTTGCCCCTGTTCTGTATTCGGAACTGGGCAGATCACTCCCATGGAATATAGGTCTTCTACGCAGCGTAAGAACGCCTCTCTTTTTGTCTGGTTTACAGACAATTGAGAAAGATGGAGTCACTGACAGCCGAGGAATGGAATGAAGAGCTCGGCAGGTGGTTAAAATCTTTGATTTCCTGACCTCCGTCAGAAAAATTTTCATGTCTGCCGAATCTATCAGAGTTCCCAGGAATGGAACTCTTGTGAGAGGGATAAGTGAACTCTTTTTTACGTTCACCTTCCACCCCTGAGATCTTAGAAAAGCCAATGAGGTTGTCCGTGTGAGATTTGGCTAGTTGGTAAGTCGACGCCTGAATTAAGATATCGTCCAGATAAGGCGCCACTGTTATGGCCCGCGGCCTTAGAACCGCCAGAAGGGACCCTAGCACCTTTGTGAAAATTCTGGGAGCTGTGGCCAACCCGAAGGGAAGAGCCACAAACTGGTAATGCTTGTCCAGAAAGGCGAACCTGAGGAACTGGTGATGATCTTTGTGGATAGGGATGTGTAGATATGCATCCTTTAAGTCCACGGTGGTCATATATTGACCCTCCTGGATAATTGGTAAAATAATCCGAATGGTCTCCATCTTGAAGGATGGGACTGAGGAATTTGTTTAGGATCTTGAGATCTAAAATTGGTCTGAAGGTTCCCTCTTTTTTGGGAACCACAAACAAATTGGAGTAGAACCCCTGCCCCTGTTCTGTTTTTGGAACTGGGCAGATCACTCCCATGGTATATAGGTCTTCTACACAGCGTAAGAACGCCTCTCTTTTTGTCTGGTTTACAGACAATTGAGAAAGATGGAATCTCCCCCTTGGAGGAGAATCTTTGAAATCTAGAAGATACCCCTGGGATACGATTGCTAAAGCCCAGGAGTCCTGAACGTCGCTTGCCCAAGCCTGAGCAAAGAGAGAAAGTCTGCCCCCTACTAGATCCGGTCCCAGATCGGGGGCTACCCCTTCATGCTGTCTTGGTGGCAGCAGTGGGCTTCTTGGCCTGTTTACCTTTGTTCCAAGTTTGGTTAGGTCTCCAGACTGACTTGGATTGAGCAAAATTCCCCTCTTGCTTTGCAGCAGGGGAAGAGGTAGAGGGACCACCTTTGAAGTTTGGAAAGGAACGAAAATTATTTTGTTTGGTCCTCATCTTATTTGTCTTATCCTGAGGAAGGGCATGGCCTTTCCCTCCAGTGATGTCTGAAATGATCTCTTTCAGTTCAGGCCCGAATAGGGTCTTACCCTTGAAAGGGATGGCTAAAAGCTTAGATTTTGATGATACATCAGCAGACCAGGACTTAAGCCATAACGCTCTACGCGCTAAAATGGCAAAAACTGAATTCTTTGCCGCTAATTTAGCCAGTTGAAAAGCGGCATTTGTAATGAAAGAATTAGCTAGCTTGAGAGCCCTAATTCTATCCAGAATATCATCTAATGGGGTCTCAACCTGAAGAGCCTCCTCCAGAGCCTCGAACCAAAAAACAGAATTTATGTTTACCTGATAAATTACTTTCTCCAACGGTGTGTCCGGTCCACGGCGTCATCCTTACTTGTGGGATATTCTCTTCCCCAACAGGAAATGGCAAAGAGCCCAGCAAAGCTGGTCACATGATCCCTCCTAGGCTCCGCCTTCCCCAGTCATTCGACCGACGTAAAGGAGGAATATTTGCATAGGAGAAATCATATGATACCGTGGTGACTGTAGTTAAAGAAAATAAATTATCAGACCTGATTAAAAAACCAGGGCGGGCCGTGGACCGGACACACCGTTGGAGAAAGTAATTTATCAGGTAAACATAAATTCTGTTTTCTCCAACATAGGTGTGTCCGGTCCACGGCGTCATCCTTACTTGTGGGAACCAATACCAAAGCTTTAGGACACGGATGATGGGAGGGAGCAAATCAGGTCACCTAGATGGAAGGCACCACGGCTTGCAAAACCTTTCTCCCAAAAATAGCCTCAGAAGAAGCAAAAGTATCAAATTTGGAAAATTTAGTAAAAGTGTGCAGTGAAGACCAAGTCGCTGCCTTACATATCTGATCAACAGAAGCCTCGTTCTTGAAGGCCCATGTGGAAGCCACGGCCCTAGTGGAATGAGCTGTGATTCTTTCAGGAGGCTGCCGTCCGGCAGTCTCGTAAGCCAATCTGATGATGCTTTTAAGCCAAAAAGAGAGAGAGGTAGAAGTTGCTTTTTGACCTCTCCTTTTACCAGAATAAACAACAAACAAGGAAGATGTTTGTCTGAAATCCTTTGTAGCATCTAAATAGAATTTTAGAGCACGAACTACATCCAAATTGTGCAACAAACGTTCCTTCTTTGAAACTGGATTCGGACACAAAGAAGGCACGACTATCTCCTGGTTAATGTTTTTGTTAGAAACAACTTTCGGAAGAAAACCAGGTTTAGTACGCAAAACCACCTTATCTGCATGGAACACCAGATAAGGAGGAGAACACTGCAGAGCAGATAACTCTGAAACTCTTCTAGCAGAAGAAATTGCAACCAAAAACAAAACTTTCCAAGATAATAACTAATATCTACGGAATGTAAGGGTTCAAACGGAACCCCCTGAAGAACTGAAAGAACTAAATTGAGACTCCAAGGAGGAGTCAAAGGTTTGTAAACAGGCTTGATTCTAACCAGAGCCTGAACAAAAGCTTGAACATCTGGCACAGCCGCCAGCTTTTTGTGAAGTAAAACAGATAAAGCAGAAATCTGTCCCTTCAAAGAACTTGCAGATAATCCTTTCTCCAAACCTTCTTGAAGAAAGGATAGAATCTTAGGAATTTTTATCTTGTTCCATGGGAATCCTTTAGATTTACACCAACAGATATATTTTTTCCATATTTTATGGTAGATTTTTCTAGTTACAGGCTTTCTGGCCTGAACAAGAGTATCAATGACAGAATCTGAGAACCCTCGCTTTGATAAAATCAAGCGTTCAATCTCCAAGCAGTCAGTTGGAGTGAGGCCAGATTCGGATGTTCGAACGGACCTTGAACAAGAAGGTCCCGTCTCAAAGGTAGCTTCCATGGTGGAGCCGATGACATATTCACCAGGTCTGCATACCAAGTCCTGCGTGGCCACGCAGGAGCTATCAAGATCACCGATGCCCTCTCCTGATTGATCCTGGCTACCAGCCTGGGGATGAGAGGAAACGGTGGGAATACATAAGCTAGGTTGAAGGTCCAAGGTGCTACTAGTGCATCTACTAGAGTCGCCTTGGGATCCCTGGATCTGGACCCGTAGCAAGGAACCTTGAAGTTCTGACGAGAGGCCATCAGATCCATGTCTGGAATGCCCCACAATTGAGTAATTTGGGCAAAGATATCCGGATGGAGTTCCCACTCCCCCGGATGAAATGTCTGACGACTCAGAAAATCCGCTTCCCAATTTTCCACTCCTGGGATGTGGATTGCAGACAAGTGGCAGGAGTGAGTCTCCGCCCATTGAATGATTTTGGTCACTTCTTCCATCGCCAGGGAACTCCTTGTTCCCCCTTGATGGTTGATATACGCAACAGTCGTCATGTTGTCCGATTGAAACCGAATGAATTTGGCCTTTGCTAGCTGAGGCCAAGCCTTGAGAGCATTGAATATCGCTCTCAGTACCAGAATATTTATCGGGAGAAGAGATTCTTCCCGAGACCAAAGACCCTGAGCTTTCAGGAGTTCCCAGACCGCGCCCCAGCCCACCAGACTGGCGTCGGTCGTGACAATGACCCACTCTGGTCTGCGGAAGCTCATCCCCTGTGACAGGTTGTCCAGGGTCAGCCACCAACGGAGTGAATCTCTGGTCCTCTGATCTACATGTATCGTCGGAGACAAGTCTGTATAATCCCCATTCCACTGACTGAGCATGCACAGTTGTAATGGTCTCAGATGAATTTGCGCAAAAGGAACTATGTCCATTGCCGCGACCATCAAACCTATTACTTCCATGCACTGCGCTATGGAAGGAAGAGGAACAGAATGAAGTACTTGACAAGAGCTTAGAAGTTTTGATTTTCTGGCCTCTGTCAGAAAAATCCTCATTTCTAAGGAGTCTATTATTGTTCCCAAGAAGGGAACTCTTGTTGACGGAGATAGAGAACTTTTTTCTACGTTCACTTTCCACCCGTGAGATCTGAGAAAGGCCAGGACAATGTCCGTATGAGCCTTTGCTTGTGGTAGGGACGACGCTTGAATCAGTATGTCGTCCAAGTAAGGTACTACTGCAATGCCCCTTGGTCGTAGCACCGCTAGAAGGGACCCTAGTACCTTTGTGAAAATTCTTGGAGCAGTGGCTAATCCGAATGGAAGTGCCACAAACTGGTAATGCTTGTCCAGAAAGGCGAACCTTAGGAACCGATAATGTTCCTTGTGGATAGGAATATGTAGATACGCATCCTTTAAATCCACCGTGGTCATGAATTGACCTTCCTGGATGGAAGGAAGAATTGTCCGAATGGTTTCCATTTTGAACGATGGAACCTTGAGAAACTTGTTTAGGATCTTGAGATCTAAGATTGGTCTGAATGTTCCCTCTTTTTTGGGAACTATGAACAGATTGGAGTAGAATCCCATCCCTTGTTCTCCTAATGGAACAGGATGAATCACTCCCATTTTTAACAGGTCTTCTACACAATGTAAGAATGCCTGTCTTTTTATGTGGTCTGAAGACAATTGAGACCTGTGGAACCTCCCCCTTGGGGGAAGCCCCTTGAATTCCAGAAGATAACCTTGGGAGACTATTTCTAGCGCCCAAGGATCCAGAACATCTCTTGCCCAAGCCTGAGCGAAGAGAGAAAGTCTGCCCCCCACCAGATCCGGTCCCGGATCGGGGGCCAACATCTCATGCTGTCTTGGTAGCAGTGGCAGGTTTCTTGGCCTGCTTACCCTTGTTCCAGCCTTGCATTGGCCTCCAGGCTGGCTTGGTTTGAGAAGTATTACCCTCTTGCTTGGAGGATGTAGCACTTGGGGCTGGTCCGTTTCTGCGAAAGGGACGAAAATTTGGTTTATTTTTAGCCTTGAAAGACCTATCCTGAGGAAGGGCGTGGCCCTTACCCCCAGTGATATCAGAAATAATCTCTTTCAAGTCAGGGCCAAACAGCGTTTTCCCCTTGAAAGGAATGTTAAGCAATTTGTTCTTGGAAGACGCATCCGCTGACCAAGATTTTAGCCAAAGCGCTCTGCGCGCCACAATAGCAAACCCAGAATTTTTCGCCGCTAATCTAGCCAATTGCAAAGTGGCGTCTAAAGTAAAAGAGTTAGCCAATTTGAGAGCATGAATTCTGTCCATAATCTCCTCATAAGAAGAATCTTTATTGAGCGACTTTTCTAGTTCATCGAACCAGAAACACGCTGCTGTAGTGACAGGAACAATGCATGAAATTGGTTGTAGAAGGTAACCTTGCTGAACAAACATCTTTTTAAGCAAACCCTCTAATTTTTTATCCATAGGATCTTTGAAAGCACAACTATCTTCTATAGGGATAGTAGTGCGTTTGTTTAGAGTAGAAACCGCCCCCTCGACCTTGGGGACTGTCTGCCACAAGTCCTTTCTGGGGTCGACCATAGGAAACAATTTCTTAAATATAGGGGGAGGGACAAAAGGTATGCCGGGCCTTTCCCATTCTTTGTTTACAATGTCCGCCACCCGCTTGGGTATAGGAAAAGCTTCGGGGGGCCCCGGGACCTCAAGGAACTTGTCCATCTTACATAATTTCTCTGGAATGACAGAATTCTCACAATCATCCAGAGTAGATAACACCTCCTTAAGCAGAGCGCGGAGATGTTCTAATTTAAATTTAAAAGTAATAACATCAGGTTCAGCTTGTTGAGAAATTTTCCCTGAATCTGAAATTTCTCCCTCAGACAAAACCTCCCTGGCCCCCTCAGACTGGTGTAGGGGCACTTCAGAACCAATATCATCAGCGTCCTCATGCTCTTCAGTATTTTCTAAAACAGAGCAGTCGCGCTTTCGCTGATAAGTGGGCATTTTGGCTAAAATGTTTTTGATAGAATTATCCATTACAGCCGTTAATTGTTGCATAGTAAGGAGTATTGGCGCACTAGATGTACTAGGGGCCTCCTGTGTGGGCAAGACTGGCGTAGACGAAGGAGGGGATGATGCAGTACCATGCTTACTCCCCTCACTTGAGGAATCATCTTGGGCATCATTTTCTCTAAATTTTGTGTCACATAAATCACATCTATTTAAATGAGAAGGAACCTTGGCTTCCCCACATACAGAACACAGTCTATCTGATAGTTCAGACATGTTAAACAGGCATAAACTTGATAACAAAGTACAAAAAACGTTTTAAAATAAAACCGTTACTGTCACTTTAAATTTTAAACAGAACACACTTTATTACTGAAAATGTGAAAAAGTATGAAGGAATTGTTCAAAATTCACCAAAATTTCACCACAGTGTCTTAAAGCCTTAAAAGTATTGCACACCAAATTTGAAAGCTTTAACTCTTAAAATAACGGAACCGGAGCCGTTTTTATATTTAACCCCTATACAGTCCCTGGTATCTGCTTTGCTGAGACCCAACCAAGCCCAAAGGGGAATACGATACCAAATGACGCCTTCAGTAAGCTTTTTCTATGTATCTGAACTCCTCACACATGCATCTGCATGGCTTGCTTCCCAAAAACAAGTGCGCAATAGAGGCGCGAAAATGAGGCTCTGCCTATGATTAGAGAAGGCCCCCAGTGAAAAAGGTGTCCAATACAGTGCCTGCCGGTTATTTTACATAATTCCCAAGAATAAAATAACTCCTCAAAGCTATGAAGTATTAAAAATGCTTATAAATCAATCGTTTTAGCCCAGAAAAATGTCTACCAGTCTTTAAAGCCCTTGTGAAGCCCTTTATTCTCATATAATAAAAATGGCTTACCGGATCCCATAGGGAAAATGACAGCTTCCAGCATTACTACGTCTTGTTAGAAATGTGTCATACCTCAAGCAGCAAAAGTCTGCTCACTGTTTCCCCCAACTGAAGTTAATTCCTCTCAACAGTCCTGTGTGGAAACAGCCATCGATTTTAGTAACGGTTGCTAAAATCATTTTCCTCTTTCAAACAGAAATCTTCATCTCTTTTCTGTTTCAGAGTAAATAGTACATACCAGCACTATTTTAAAATAACAAACTCTTGATTGAAGAATAAAAACTACATTTAAACACCAAAAAACTCTAAGCCATCTCCGTGGAGATGTTGCCTGTACAACGGCAAAGAGAATGACTGGGGAAGGCGGAGCCTAGGAGGGATCATGTGACCAGCTTTGCTGGGCTCTTTGCCATTTCCTGTTGGGGAAGAGAATATCCCACAAGTAAGGATGACGCCGTGGACCGGACACATCTATGTTGGAGAAAAGGATGATGCTTTTCAGCCAAAAGGAAAGAGAGGTAGCCGTAGCCTTTTGACCTCTACGCTTTCCAGAATAGACAACTAAGAAGATGTTTGATGGAGATCTTTGGTTGCTTGCAAATAAAACTTCCAAGCACGAACCACGTCCAAGTTGAGCAACAGACGTTCCTTCTTAGTAGAAGGATTAGGACACAGAAGGAACAACAATTTCCTGATTAATATTCCTGTTGGCAACAACCTTAGGAAGGAATCCAGGTTTGGTACGCAAAACCACCTTATCAGCATGGAAAACAAGATAAGGTGAGTCGTATTGTAATGCAGATAGTTCAGAAACTCTTCGAGCTGAAGAGATAGCAACTAGAAACAGAACTTTCCAAGATAGAAGCATAATATCTATGGAATGCATAGGTTCAAACGGAACCCCTTGAAGAACTTTAAGAACTAAATTCAAACTCCATGGCGGAGCAACAGGTTTAAACACAGGCTTGATTCTAACTAAAGCCTGACAGAACGACTGAACGCCTGGAACATCTGCCAGACGTTTGTGCAGTAGAATTGATAAAGCAGATATCTGTCCCTTTAAGGAACTAGCTGATAACCCCTTCTCCAATCCTTGGAGAAAGGACAAAATACTAGGAATCCTGATCTTACTCCATGAGTAGCCTTTGGATTCACACAATAAAGATATTTAAGCCATATCTTGTGATAAATTTTCCTGGTGACAGGCTTTCGAGCCTGAATCAAGGTATGTATGACCGACTCCGAGAAACCCCTCTTGGATAAAATCCAGCGTTCAATTTCCAAGCACAGTCAGCCGCAGAGAAACTAGATTTGGATGCTGGAACGGACCTTGAATCAGAAGGTCCTGTCTCAGTGGCAGAGACCATGGTGGAAGAGATGACATGTCCACCAGGTCTGCATACCAAGTCCTGCATGGCCACGCAGGTGCTATCAAAATCACCGAAGCTCCCCACTTGCTTCGCGGCAGAGGAAGAGGGACCACCTTAGAAGTTTAGAAAGGAACGAAAAACAATTTATGCTTACCTGATAAATGTATTCCTCTTGTGATGTATCGAGTCCACGGATTCATCCATACTTGTGGGATATTCTCCTTCCCTACAGGAAGTGGCAAAGAGAGCACCCACAGCAGAGCTGTCTATATAGCTCCTCCCTTAGCTCCACCCCCCAGTAATTCGACCAAAGGCTAGGAAGAAAAAGGAGAAACTATAGGGTGCAGTGGTGACTGAAGTTTTTAAAAGAAAAATATATTGCCTGTCTTAATAAACAGGGCGGGCCGTGGACTCGATACATCACAAGAGAAATACATTTATCAGGTAAGCATAAATTATGTTTTCTCTTGTAAGATGTATCGAGTCCACGGATTCATCCATACTTGTGGGATACCAATACCAAAGCTTTTAGGACACGGATGAAGGGAGGGACAAGACAGGTAGCTTAAACGGAAGGCACCACTGCTTGTAGAACCTCTCTCTTAAAAATAGCCTCCGAAGAAGCAAAAGTATTGAATTTGTAAAATTTGGAAAAAGTATGAACGGACCAAGTCGCCACCTTACAAATCTGTTCAACAGAAGCCTTATTTTTAAAAGCCATGTAGAAGCCACTGCTCTAGTAGAATGAGCAGTAATTATTTCAGGAGGCTGCTGGCCAGCAGTCACATAAGCCAAACGGATGATGCTTTTCAGCCAAAAGGAAAGAGGTAGCCGTAGCCTTTTGACCTCTCCGTTTACCAGAATAAACAACAATGAAGATGATTGACGGAAATCTTTAGTTGCTTGTAAGTAGAACATTAAAGCACGAACCACATCAAGATTGTGCAACAGACGTTCCTTCTTTGATGAAGGATTAGGACACAGTGAAGGAACAACAATCTCCTGATTGATATTCCTATTAGAAACAACCTTAGGAAGAAACCCAGGTTTGGTACGCAAAACCACCTTACCTGCATGGAAAACAAGGTAAGGTGAGTCACACTGTAAAGCAGATAACTCAGAAACTCTTTGAGCCGAAGAGATCGCTACTAAAAACAAAACTTTCCAAGATAGAAGCTTAATATCTATGGAATGCATAGATTCAAACGGAACCCCTTGAAGAACTTTAAGAACTAAGTTTAGGCTCCATGGTGGAGCAACAGGTTTAAATACAGGCTTGATCCTGACTAAATGCTTGAACGTCTGGGACATCTGCCAGACGTTTGTGTAAAAGTATAAACAAAGCAGATATTTGTCTTTTTAACGAACTAGCTGATAATCCCTTCTCCAATCCTTCTTGGAGAAAAGACAATTTTCTAGGAATCCTAATCTTACTCCATGAGTAACCCTTGGATTCACACCAATAAAAATATTTGCGCCAAATCTTATGATAAATCTTCCTGGTGACAGGCTTTCTAGCTTGAATCAGGGTATCAATGACCGACTCAGAGAAACCACGCTTTGATAGTATCAGGCGTTCAATCTCCAAGCAGTCAGACGCAGAGAAATTAGATTTAGATGCGTGAATGGACCTTGGATTAGAAGGTCCTGCCTCACTGGTAGAGACCACGGTGGAACCGATGACATGTCCACTAGGTCTGCATACCAAGTCCTGCGTGGCAACGCAGTTGCTATCAGAATCACCAAAGCCCTCTCCTGCTTGATTCTGGCAACCAGACGTGGGAGGAGAGGAAACGGTGGAAATACATAGGCCAGATTGAAGGACCAGGGCACTGCTAGAGCATCAATCAGTACCGCCTGGGGATCCCGGGACCTGGACCCGTAACAAGGAAGTTTGGCATTCTGTCGGGACGCCATCAGATCCAATTCTGGTGTGCCCTATAGCTGAGTCAGCTGGGCAAATACCTCCGGATGGAGCTCCCACTCCCCTGGATGAAAAGTCTGACGACTTAGGAAATCCGCCTCCCAGTTCTCTACTCTTGGGATATGGATTGCTGAGAGATGTCAAGAGTGATCCTCCGCCCATCGGATTATTTTGGTTACCTCCATCATCGCTAAAGAACTCTGTGTTCCTCCTTGATGATTGATATAAGCTACAGTCGTGATGTTGTCCGACTGAAATCTGATGAATTTGGCCGCAGCAAGCTGAGGCCACGCCTGAAGCGCATTAAATATCGCTCTCAGTTCTAGAATGTTTATCGGGAGGAGAGTTTCCTCCTGAGACCATAAGCCCTGTGCTTTATGGGAGTTCCAGACTGCACCCCAGCCTAGCAGGCTGGCATCTGTCATTACTATGAGCCACTCTGGCCTGCGGAAACACATTCCCTGAGACAGGTGGTCCTGAGACAACCACCAGAGAAGAGAATCTCCAGAGGAGATAAATCTGCATAATCCCCATTCCACTGTTTGAGAATGCATAGTTGCAGTGGTCTGAGGTGTAGGCGGGCAAAAGGAACTATGGCCATTGCCGCTACCATGAGCCAGATTACCTCCATGCACTGAGCCACTGATGGCTGAGGAATGGAATGAAGAGCTTGGCAAGTGGTTAAGAGCTTTGATTTTCTGACCTCCGTCAGAAATATTTTCATTTCTACCGAGTCTATCAGAGTCCCTAGGAAGGAAACTCTTGTTAGAGGGAAGAGAGAACTCTTTTTTTATGTTCACCTTCCACCCGTGAGATCTCAGAAAAGCCAACACGATGTCCGTGTGAGACTTGGCTAGTTGGAAAGTCGACACCTGAATTAAGATGTCGTCTAGATAAGGCGCCACTGCTATGCCCCGCGGCCTTAGCCCCGCCAAAAGGGACCCTAGAACTTTTGTGAAAATTCTGGGAGCCATGGCCAACCCGAAGGGAAGGGCCACGAACTGGAAATGCCTGTCCAGAAAGGCAAATCTGAGGAATTGATGATGATCTCTGTGAAGAGGGATGTGTAGATACGCATCCTGTAAGTCCACGGTAGTCATATATTGACCCTCCTGGATCATTGGTAGAATGGTCCAAATAGTCTCCATCTTGAATGATGGTACTCTGAGGAATTTGTTTAGAATTTTGAGATCCAAGATTGGTCTGAACCACAAACAGGTTTGAGTAAAACCCTAGCCCTTGTTCCTCTTTTGGAACTGGGCGGATCACTCCCATGGTATGTAGGTCTTCTACACAGCGTAAGAACGCCTCTCTCTGTCTGGTTTGCAGACAATTGAGAAATGTGAAATCTCCCCCTTGGGGGGGGGGGGGAAGAGTCTGAAGTCCAGAAGATATCCCTGGGACACAATTTTTAAAGCCCAGGAATTGTGAACATCTCTTGCCCAAGCCTGAGAGAATAGAGAGAGCCTGCCCCCTACTAGATCCGGTCCTGGATCGGAGGCTACCCCTTCATGCTGTCTTAGAGGCAGCAGCAGGCTTCTTGGCCTGTTTACCCTTGTTCCAAGCCTGGTTAGGTCTCCAGACTGACTTGGATTGGGCAAAATTCCCATCTTGCTTTGCAGCAGAGGAAGCTGAAGCGGGACCACCCTTGAAGTTCCGAAAGGAACGGAAATTATTTTGTTTGGTCCTCATTTTATTTGTTTTATCCTGAGGGAGGGCATGGCCTTTCCCTCCAGTGATGTCTGAAATAATCTTTCAGTTCAGGCCCGAATAGGGTCTTTCCTTTGAAAGGGAAGTTTAGATTTTGATGACACATCAGCAGACCAGGACTTAAGCCATAACGCCCTGCGTGCTAAAATAGCAAAACCTGAATTCTTTGCCTCTAATTTAGCCAGTTGGAAAGCGGCATCTGTAATGAAAGAATTAGCCAACTTAAGGGCCTTAATTCTATCCATAATATCCTCTAATGGAGTCTCCATCTGAAGAGCCTCTTCTAGAGCCTCGAACCAGAAAGCAGCTGCAGTAATTACAGGAACAATGCACGCAATAGGTTGGAGAAAAAAACCTTGAACAAAAATTTTCTTCAGGAGACCCTCTAATTTTTTATCCATAGGATCTTTGAAAGCACAACTGTCTTCTATAGGTATAGTTGTACGCTTAGCAAAAGTAGAAATAGCTTCCTCCACCATAGGGGCCATTTGCCACGAGTCCCGCATGGCGTCAGATATGGGAAATATTTTTTTAAAAACAGGAGGGGGAGCGAACGGAATACCTGGTCTATCCCACTCCTTAGTAACAATATTCACAATCCTCTTAGGGACTGGAAAAACATCAGTGTAAACAGGAACCTCTAAGTATTTGTCCATTTTACACAATTTCTCTGGGACCACTATAGGGTCACAATCATCTAGAGTTGCTAATACCTCCCTGAGCAATAAGCGGAGGTGTTCAAGCTTAAATTTAAAGGCCGTCATATCAGAATCTGTCTGAGGGAGTGTCTTTCTTGAATCAGAAATTTCTCCCTCAGATAACAAATCCCTTACCCCTACTTCAGAACATTGTGAGGGTATATCGGATACGGCTACTAAAGCGTCAGACGGCTCAGCATTTGTTCTTAACCCAGAGCTGTCACGCTTTCCTTGTAAACCAGGCAGTTTAGATAAAACCTCTGTGAGGGTTGTATTCATAACTGTGGCCATGTCTTGTAAAGTAAATGAATTCGACGCACTAGAGGTACTCGGCGTCACTTGTGCGGGCGTTACTGGTTGTGACACTTGGGGAGAGCTAGATGGCAAACCCTCATTCTCTTCTATCTGAGAATCATCTATTGCAATATTTTTAAGTGTAAAAATATGCTCTTTATAATTTATAGACATATCAGTGCAAGTGGGACACATTCTAAGAGGGGGTTCCACAATGGCTTCTAAACACATTGAACAAGGATTTTCCTTGGTGTCAGACATGTTAAACAGGCTAGTAATGTAACAAGCAAGCTTGGAAAACACTTTAATCAAAGCAAATAACACTTAGAATAAAACGGTACTGTGCCTTTAAGAGAAAAAAGCTGCACAAACTCTGCAAAACAGTGTAAAAAAGCAGTAAACTCAATGAAATTTTTACAGTAGCATCATAAAGCCTTAGTAACTTTGCACAGCTATGCAAATAAACAATTAACCCCTTAATGTAAAAACCGGATTGACAAAATGTCAAAAACCGGTAAAAAAACGTTCAGCACCTTGCCACAGCTCTGCTGTGGCGCCTACCTGCCCTTTAGGAACGATTTGTGGGGGAAAAAACTTCTTTACAGCCCTTAAACACAGTAGGAACCTCTGGAGAAGCAGCTGGATGTCTCTGAGGAAAAGAAACTTCGCAACTGAGGCGCGAAAATAGGCCCCTCCCACTTCACTCGATGTTATGGGGCCTAAAAGAAACACAACAGAGTGTTTCTTAAACTAGCCATGTGGGTTAAAAACCCTTAAACAAGCCACAATGACCCCTTAAAGTCCCTCAAAAAACGTTATATTTGCATTTTTTATAAATAAACAAAAACGTTTTTTCCTATCAGTGTCACCAGTAACTAATGAGCCCTTAATGCAAGCTAGAATTCCTACTAAGTGTCTGAATACAGCTTACCCTTCCCTCATGGGGATATTGCCAGCCTTTTCTAGAAAAAAATAGACTGAATATACCTCAATGCAGCTTAGCCTGCAAACCGTTCCCCCAACTGAAGTTTTCCTGTACTCTTCAGCCCTTGTGAGAACGGCAGTGGATCTTAGTTACAAAGTGCTAAGAACATCATCCTCCTTGCAGAAATCTTCATCCCTTTTCTGCCAGAGAGTAAATAGTACACACCGGTACCATTTAAAATAAACTTTTGCTTGAGAAAATAAAAACTAACATTTTTGTCACCAAACTCACTTTACCCTTCCTAGTTACTTAGAGTAGGCAAAGAGAATGACTGGGGGGTGGAGCTAAGGGAGGAGCTATATAGACAGCTCTGCTGTGGGTGCTCTCTTTGCCACTTCCTGTAGGGAAGGAGAATATCCCACAAGTATGGATGAATCCGTGGACTCTATACATCTTACAAGAGAAATTATTTTGTTTGGTCCTCATCTTATTCATCTTATCCTGAGGAAGGGCATGGCCTTTCCCTCCAGTGATGTCTGAAATGATCTCTTTCAGTTCAGGTCAGAATAGGGTCTTACCCTTGAAAGGGATGGATAAAAGCTTAGCTTTTGATGACACATCAGCAGACCAGGACTTAAGCCATAACGCTCTGCGCTCTAAAATGGCAAAACCTGAATTCTTCTGCGCTAATTTAGTCAATTGAAAAGCGGCATCTGTAATGAAAGAATTAGCTAGCTTGAGAGCCCTAATTCTATATAGAATATCCTCTAATGGAGTCTTAACCTGAAAAGCCTCTTCCAGAGCCTCGAACCAAAAGGACGCTGCAGTAGTTACAGGAACAATGCACGCTATAGGTTGGAGAAGAAAACCTTGATGAACAAATATTTTCTTCAGGAGACCCTCTATTTTTTTATCCATAGGAGCTTTGAAAGCACACCTGTCCTCAATAGGTATAGTTGTACGCTTAGCCAAGGTAGAAATAGCTCCCTCCACCTTAGGGACCGTCTGGCACGAGTCCCGCACGGCGTCTGATATGGGAAACATTTTCTTAAAAGTAGGAGGGGGAGTGAACGGAATACCTGGTCTATCCCACTCCTTAGTAACAATTTCCGAAATCCTCTTAGGGACTGGAAAAAAAACCCATCAGTGTAGGCAGGAACCTCTAGGAATTTGTCCATTTTACACAATTTCTCTGGAACTACAATAGGGTCACAATCATCCAGAGTCGCTAAAACCTCCCTGAGCAATAAGCAGAGGTGTTCTAGTTTAAATTTAAAAGCCGTCATATCTGAATCTGTCCGAGGGAACATATTTCCTAAGTCAGAAATCTCTCCCTCAGCCAGCAAATCTCTCACTTCAGAAAATTGTGAGGGTACATCAGATATAGCTAATAAAGCGTCAGAGGGCTCAGTGTTTTTTCTCACACCAGACCTACTGCGCTTCCCCTGCAACTCAGAGAAAACCTCAGTGAGGGGGCGGAGTCTAGCCACGCAGGCAGATGGCGGTGTTTTGAGCGAGCTCTTCAACCCTCAGACAAAACAGTTCATATCTATGGCATGACCTATCCCCAATTTGCTGAAACGTGGGGGGTAAATATATCACTACCTGATCCCCACTACATCAACTGCATATAAGGAGGAAGCATCGGAACAGCTTTACACCGGAGCTGCACGGAGCGAAGATCTCGTTCCGCTTCTTAACATAGGCAGGCCTGGGGGAAGCGTGATACAGGCTTATACCTGCTTAATTGCCCTTACCGAACAGCATGTCAGAAAAAGGAGCCATCGGACACTGCAAACCCGCTCCGGCTCCAGAAGGACTGATACTGATACAGAGCCGCGGGTAAGGAAGTCATTTTATTTATATCACAGTGCCCGATTAGAGGCTTTTGGGCCCAACTGTGTCACACGTTCCACCCTGATACCCTCTGTTACCATTCTGATAACCTCTAGGCGGAAGCCTTAATACCGGGCACAATACTAGGACATAACTTGGCCAAACTGCTCTCATACACAGCAGCACCAGCAATTTCCCTTAAGTCTTAAGTGAATTACTACCCTGGGAGAGACCCCACGGGTGGCGGGTTACCGCAGTTCTCTAAAAGGTCATTTCCTTTGCCTGGTAACTTTCAGGGGGTTTGGAGCAACCTCTAAGGGGGATAAAGTTATTTACTGGAAATATCTTTCATAAACCAAATGTACTGTTTGCTTTACTGATTTGTGTGCTGTCTGAGCCAGCAGTTATATGTTAAATGTCACTGTATACCTTGTATTGAGCCCCTGATGCAACAGATCCACACAGCTTAGGAGACATTGCAGAGCTGCTCTCATACTTTGCAGAGTGCACATAGATCAGCTTTACACTACGAATAGAACCTTACACTGAAGCCTTTTATATAAGTACACAAGCATTTTATTCTTTACCCCTGATTTGCACCTTTGTTTAGCAGAATTTCACATATAAGGGGCCCTCTGATGGTTCAGACACAGCAGACTGCTATCCATGTACTGTGGGGAAAGCTGAGGAATGCCTTGTAAAAAGCAAAATTAAACTGATAAAAATACACCAGTGCGCACTCTCAACAAATATCTCAAGCAGGTTGAGCACCCTAATCCCTCATTATCTGACACAATGGAAGTTGATCAGAATGAGCAGAATGAACCCTCTCAAAAGGCTGACACACAAGCCAGGAACTTAATCACAAAAGAGGACCTGCGCCTCCTGTCTTCTAAGGAAGACATCAAAAATGCAGTTCAAGAAATGCGCAATCTTTTTAACGACTTAAGAAAGGACATAAATGTATTAGATACCAGGGTATCACAGGTTGAAGCCTCACAAACTGCGCACTCAACCGCTGCACAGCTAATGAATACTGAGATTCAAGGCCACTCGGAGATAATTCAGCAGATGTCAGACAAGATCGAAGACCTCGATAACAGAGGTCGCAGGAATAACCTGCGTATTAGAGGGGTCTCCGAGACCGTTCAACCCCCAGCGCTTGAAGGATACCTGAAGCCTGTTTCGCACTTTGAGGGACTCTCCATCTTCCCCAGAAATTGTGCTGGAGCGGGCACACAGGGCACTCAGGGCAAAACCGCCACCTAAAGCACCTCCTAGAGACATCATTGTCCGGTTCCTAAGATTTAAAGATAAGGAGGAGATCCTTAAATGTGCACGTATCAAACATCCAATACAACATGAGAGTGAAGATCTGCAGATCTTTTCGGACTTGTCACCTACTACCCTTCAAAAGAGAAGGGAACTGGGACATATCACAGCCAAACTAAGAGCACACAAAATCCAATACCGGTGGGGATTCCCGGTATCGCTAGTGGCCACTCATCAAAACAAATCTGCAACGTACAGACCTGGGGCTGACGTCCAAGCATTCTATGCAGACCTTTCAATAGGAGACGACTGACAACAAGAGGGGGCTCCTCTTTAATGATTTTATTCCAGCTTTCTAAAACCTGCTTAACTGATGAAGACGTAACACAAGGAAGATATAGACTATATGCCTCCAGAATCTCCTATAGTGTATCCTTTTGCTACATTGGTTGTGTCTGTGGGAATTTGCCTAGCTAAGGCTAATACTCCTCTCACGGGCACCACTACTGATCATAGAGGTTGGCTGCCGTCTTCATATTTATGTTTGGCCTCAGGTTTTTGATAGGTGTGCCTAATGTACACCTGTTTAAATGATAAAGTAATAAAAGTGTGTAAGATACAAATAGAGCCACCAATAATTGGCTAACTGCTTACTGTGCCTTAGGTTGAAATGTTGAATTACAGTTTCTCTCACTAATGTTTAATATTGCTTATGCCTATTAGAATATACAGTCACAACTGATAATTAATGTAGTTTACTGTGGGCATACAACTTTGCCTACTTTGTTCTAGGTACCGATGTTATACAAATCTAAATGATTTAATGTTATACTGTTTTCACCACTTAGCGCATGTCTCTTCCATGAAATGTTTGGCATAGAAACACAGGGTCTCACCTTGTTACCCTACCTCCCTTGGGCCTTCTCCTCTTCCCTCCCTACCCTCCCCTCCCACATCAACCCCCCCCCCCCCCACACTTTAGTTATACTACTAAATAGCTTATTATGCCTACTTTACACCTCCTCTTGGATCTGGGGCTTTACAGCCCATAAAATCCCAAGAGCTTAATGTTTAATTCTTTTCTGTACTTGTCTGAGGGTTGAAATTGAAATTGTTTGTTGTTACTTTTTAGTTGACCCACAGCTGAATCTTGTAGCATCCTAATCTACTCACTGTGTACTTTTTGTATTTGCTTGTACACCGGGATCTTCTTGCCACACATCTCTACCTAGATATCCCTCTCTCTCTCTAAAACTTTTCTCTCTAATTCCCCTCTTTTTTTTTTTTTTTCTTCCTTCCCAGAATGAGTCAGTGACACAGCAAATTTGGCTCCCATGGCCTTACCATGACTACAGTCAATGCAAAAGAACTGAATAACCCTGGTAAGAGGTCTATTGCTCTCAGAGCCCTTAAAAATTTGTATTCTCATGTGCTTTTCTTCCAGGAAACACATTTCCGTAAAGGAAAAGAGCCGAAATGGTTTAACGCGCAGTACCCTACGGCCCTCTTTGCTTCAGGCCCTACTAAAAAAGGAGGGGTAGGCATATTGATACATCATACTGTTCCCCTAAAGATTACACATGTCGAGAGGGATCCAGAAGGCAGGTACCGGACGGTGATGGGACTCCTATATGAGCACCCAATTACTCTAGCCACTCTTTACAGTCCAAATACGGACCAACATCTGTTTATGACTAAAATCTCAAAGCTTCTTTTGGATCTTGCGAAGGGCCCGGTGTTTCTCTCTGGTGACTTTAACTTGACTATGGACGCTCAATTAGATACTTCAAACGGCACGGCAAGCACCCCTCACAAAATAATCAAATCTGTTAAATCTACGATTTCGGGCCTTCGGCTTCACGATATGTGGAGATCAGTACATCCATCAATTAAAGATTACACATACTACTCACCACCTCATATTAAATACTCCCGTATAGATTATTTTTTTACCGACCCGTCTGGGCTTGAGATGGTCACCTCCTGCTCTATTGGTCCTATTACATGGTCAGACCATGCACCCGTTACTTGCTCAATCTTATGGCCAGACCTCCCCCCGACGTCGTACATTTGGAGACTAGACGAGACTTTATTGAACAACCCTATAGTTAAATCCAAAATTCAGAAATCTCTGAATGACTACTTAATTCATAACAATCCCTTACAAACTTCACTCATACATTTTTGGGAAGCACATAAATGCGTCATACGTGGAGAATTCCTTAAACATAAAGCATGCCTCAACAAACAACACAGACTAAAACATGCCCAACTCTTACAATCTATAACACAGTCGGAAGGCGAACATAAAAAAAATCCACTAGATACAGACACTAGGAGAACATTGGAGACTGCTAGAAAAGATCTTAATACACTCCTCTTAGAAGCCTACCAACGCAAGACTTTGGCTGTAAAACAACAATATCATGAAGGAGGCAATAAGCCCGGTAAACTATTGGCCAGAGCTGTTCGTAGAAAACAACTAAAAACACATGTTCATATAATTCAAACTCCAGCAAACTCTTTTCACTCATACTACAAAACGTTATACAATATAACACATACTACACACTCGCACGAACATTCAGAAGGCATATCCTCTAAAAAATTTCTGATAGACCATTACTTGGATACGCTTTCTTTACCACGATTAGACCAGGTACAAAGTGATAGTCTTGATGCTCCCATCTCCGCCGAAGATATAGCACAGGCTATTAAGGACTTCCCTAGCGGGAAGAGCTCGGGACCGGACAGGTTTTCGCTTAAATATTATAAATTATTCTCTGAGACTTTGAGTCCCCTGATGCTTCAACTTTTTAATGATCTGGTAGAAAACCCCTCACTGGCTAGCTCAATGCTTGAAGCGCATATTACGGTTATCCCGAAGCCGGGTAAACCTCCCACCTCCCCGGCAAATTTTAGACCCATATCGCTTCTCAATCTGGACATTAAGATTTTAGCTAAATTACTTGCCAATCGCCTTAATAAATATCTCCCGAACCTCATCTCATCAGATCAGGTAGGTTTCATACCCGGTAGGGAAGCGCGGGATAATACTAACAAAGTAATCCAGTTAATAAATTATACACAGGTGGAGGAGGTACCTATGGCTCTCTTTTCAACAGATGCAGAGAAGGCCTTCGACCGTGTCGACTGGCTATTCCTGCATCAGGTCATGAAAGCGATGAACTTCAGGGATCCCTTTATCAACATGACTTTCGCCCTATACTCAGCCCCTAATGCTAGGGTCAGAATAAATGGAACCTTATCAGAGACATTCTCTATCTCAAATGGGACACGTCAGGGGTGTCCCTTATCCCCCTTACTTTTCGCCCTTTCAATTGAAGCTTTGGCACAAAAAGTTAGAAACAACCCTAACATCGAGAGGATACAAGTTGGTAATGCCGAATACAAACAGGCGCTATATGCTGACAATGTTCTCAATCCCTGCATTATTGAAGGATATTCAAGAATATGGCGCGCTTTCCAACTTTCACTTAAATCTATCTAAATCAGAGCTTCTTAATATAAATGCCCCAGATGAGCACATTCATCTTCTAGCGACAGATTATAAAGTCCCCATAGCAACTTCCAAATTGAAATACTTGGGTATCTACCTATCCGCGAATCCATCCGACTTTTTAAAAAATAACTATATTTCGCTACGGAAAGATATCATTGGTGACCTATCTTCTTGGAGGAATAAGTCTCTATCATGGTTAGGGAAAATAGGCTTAATCAAAATGAACATACTACCGCGCATATTACACATTATGCAAACCGTCCCAATCCACCTTCCATCTGATTTTTTACCCCAACTACAGAGAATTATAGAACAATTTATTTGGACAGGCGTTAAACCGAGAATACCTAGAAAGACCCTTTATCTTCCCCGCGATAAGAGGAGGGTTGGGATTCCCCAATCTTACTTTGTATAGAAAGGCTATTATAATGCAGAGACTGGTTGAGTGGTCGCACAAACACCTCACAGAATCAATGGGTTAGATTGGACGGTCAGATCCTCCACACAAACAATGTAGGAACTCTCGCCTGGATCCCGGCGCTAAAACGCCCTAAGCTCCTACATAAATACCACCTAACGTCGGAAACCTTGCATGAGTGGGATAAGTTAACGGCTACTAGTGCGCATATATCCTCTACTTTCTCTCCTATGTTACCTATAATAGATAACCCTGAGATACCATACTATGAACTGAGCAGGCGCCTAGGTTCTCCATATAGCTTGAGAGAGGGGATTCTGTGCTTTGCCATAGAGGGGGGTAGGTCACGTACTCAACAAGCCATGTTTGAACAGTATGGGGCCATCTTCTCAACATGGCTGAGATATCACCAGCTTTCCCACTTCCTATTACACCATAAGAATAAAGCTGATATCCTCAGGGAATTAACTCCCTTTGAGACACTTTGTACAGGGAAGGTTCAGCCTAGGAGATTGATCTCCAAAATATACAAATTGCTTCTCACACCACCTGATACACAATTACCATCTTACACTAGAGCTTGGAAAAGGAACCTTAACATCTTAATAGACGAAGAGGACTGGCTCAAATCGTTTAAGCTGGCCCAGCGCTCTTCCGTCTCTGCTAGGATACAGGAAATACAACTTAAGCTTCTGACCAGATGGTATTACATTCCAGCAAGACTACATCTGCTCTTCCCAACGGCTAGCTCCGTGTGTTGGAAAGGGTGTGGGGGGCATGGTACGCTCATGCACATTTGAAAGTTATTGGACAGCGGTTTATAATGAAATGTCAACTAAACTAAACATGCACATACCAAACGCACCAGAAACAATGCTCTTCCTACACCTTCCAAATACTAAGGCAAACCACTCCCGGGCCCTTCTCTTGATCATGCTTACAGGAGCTAAGAGGCTTATCCCAAAATTTTGGAAATCTAAAAATGTGCCTTCGCTTAGTGATTGGCGCGCTTCGGTGGATGACCTCTTGCTAATGGAAAAACTGCATTATCTTAAGAGTAACCAGATGGTCACATATGAAACGATGTTGGCCACCTGGAACCCTTCCCCCTCTCACAATCAATAATTACTAGTCGTTAAATGAATAATAAATTCTATAGGCAGGTGTTTTTTTTTTCTCTCTCCTCCCTCTCTTATCTCTCTTCTTCCCCTTACTCCCTCCCTTCCCGATACACTCTTTCTCTTATTCTTCCCGGTGTACTTAAGACTTTAAAGATTGTAACATGTATTCTTATCTATTTTTTCTCTCTTTGAAAGAGAGAGGGAATGTGTTGATGTTCACTTCAATACTGTTAAAAGTTGTTAAAATGCCAAGCTTTTCTTTTCAGCACATGATTCAGAGTACTCTAGGACTTATTTGTCATTTTGCCCTCAGACTTAAGGGTCCATTGAACAGGGCTCCTCGAACATTTTATCCTGTGCTTCCCACTTACAATGGACTTTAAGCTTATTTTATCTGAGTAATTACTAACGCAATTTGTCTGATATTATGTTTACTCTGTCTTTGTACTCTTGATGAATATGTTCAATAAAGCTTGTTTAAATAAAAAAAAAACCCTCAGTGAGGGTAGTATTCATAACTGTGGCCATATCCTGCAGGGTGAAAGAATTAGACGCACTATAAGTACTTGGCGTCGCTTGTGCGGGCGTTAACGGTTGTGACACTTGGGGAGAATTAGATGGTATAACCTGATTCTCTTCTGACTGAGAATCATCCTGCAACATACTTTTAGTAGCTCAAATATATTATTTACAATTTATTGATGAATGAGGGACACATTCTAAGTGGAGGTTCCACAATGGCTGCTAAACATATTAAACATTGAATTTCCTCAATGTCAGACATGTTGAACAGGCTAGTAATGACTACAAACAAGCATGAAAACACTTATTTAGTGAAAAAAATTATCTTAAAAAACAGTACCGTGCCTTTAAGAGAAAAAAAGCATACACATTCTGCAAAACAGCCTAAACATGCACCAAATTTTTCAAATTTTTTTATGTAGACACACAATAGGTAGTTAAGAATGCAGCACAACATTTTTTAACAATTAACCCCAATTAAAAAAAAAAACCTCAGCACCTTGCCACAGCCCTGCTGTGGCCCTAACTGCCCTCAGGGATCGAAAGTGTGGTTGTAATAACTCACCCTGTAATGTTATTTCCTTGCATGTGCATTTGACCTAACTGCTGCTCTATGCTCTCCATTGATTTATGTATTGTGACTATATTTGCTTTTGTATTGCACCTGTGTTCCTTGAATAAAAAAAGCTTTGATTTGGCCCAAAACATACACCAGGGCCCTCAGGAGTTGGTTTTGTACTACAAGCAGCAAGCTCTAAGTGCGCAACTGAGGCGCAAAAATAGGCCCCGCCCATCTCACTCGATGTTCCCTGAGCCTTAAAGAACCGCACCAGAGCTGTTATAACTAGCCATGTGGGTTCCAAGACCCTAAAAATAAGCCATGTGTGTCCTAATAAAGTTGCCCAAAACGTTTATTGCCCACAAAAAACGTTAAAGCACTCCCACCAAAAAACGTTTGCTCACAAACCTTTTACATTCAGTGTCAACCATATATGTAATTGGCCCCATAAGCAAGCTAAGTAATGCCCTTCTCTTTAGTTCTAGGATTACTACTTACCCTTACCCTCCTAGGTATAATGTCAGCCTTTCTGAAATACACAGTCTCTCCAGAAAAAATATGACTGAACATACCGCATTGCTGCATAGCATGAAACCGTTTCTCACACTGAAGTTTCCTGTACTCCTCAGCCTCTGTGGGAACAGCAATGGACCTTGGTTACAAATGCTGAGATCACCATCCTCCAGGCAGCAGTCTTCATCCATATGCTGCCTGAGAGTAAAATGTACAAACCGGTACCATTTAAAAATAACAAACTCTTGATTTATTAAATTAAAAAACAGAATTTATGCTTACCTGATAAATTACTTTCTCCAACGGTGTGTCCGGTCCACAGCGTCATCCTTACTTGTGGGAATATCTCTTCCCCAACAGGAAATGGCAAAGAGTCCCAGCAAAGTAGGCCATATAGTCCCTCCTAGGCTCCGCCCACCCCAGTCATTCGACCGACGGACAGGAGGAAAAAAATAGGAGAAACCATAGGGTGCCGTGGTGACTGTAGTTAGAGAAAATAATTCATCAAACCCGATTAAAAAACCAGGGCGGGCCGTGGACCGGACACACCGTTGGAGAAAGTAATTTATCAGGTAAGCATAAATTCTGTTTTCTCCAACATTGGTGTGTCCGGTCCACGGCGTCATCCTTACTTGTGGGAACCAATACCAAAGCTTTAGGACACGGATGAAGGGAGGGAGCAAATCAGGTTACCTAAACGGAAGGCAGCACGGCTTGCAAAACCTTTCTCCCAAAAATAGCCTCCGAAGAAGCAAAAGTATCAAATTTGTAAAATTTGGCAAAAGTGTGCAGTGAAGACCAAGTCGCTGCCTTACATATCTGATCAACAGAAGCCTCGTTCTTGAAGGCCCATGTGGAAGCCACAGCCCTAGTGGAGTGAGCTGTGATTCTTTCAGGAGGCTGCCGTCCGGCAGTCTCATAAGCCAATCTGATGATGCTTTTAAGCCAAAAGGAAAGAGAGGTAGAAGTTGCTTTTTGACCTCTCCTTTTACCAGAATAGACGACAAACAGAGAAGATGTTTGTCTGAACTCTTTTGTAGCTTCTAAGTAGAATTTTAGAGCACGGACTACATATAAATTGTGTAGCAAACGTTCCTTCTTTGAAACTGGATTCGGACACAAAGAAGGTACAACTATCTCCTGATTAATATTTTTGTTGGAAACAACCTTTGGAAGAAAACCAGGCTTAGTACGCAAAACAACCTTATCTAAATGGAACACCAGATAGGGTGGAGTACACTGCAGAGCAGATAACTCAGAAACTCTTCTAGCAGAAGAAATAGCAACCAAAAACAAAACTTTCCAAGATAACAACTTAATATCTATGGAATGTAAATGTTCAAACGGAACCCCTTGAAGAACTGAAAGAACTAGATTTAAACTCCAGGGAGGAGTCAAAGGTCTGTAAACAGGCTTGATCCTAACCAGAGCCTGAACAAATGCTTGAACATCTGGCACAGCTGCCAGTTGTTTGTGTAGTAAGACAGATAAGGCAGAAATCTGTCCCTTTAGAGAACTCGCAGATAATCCTTTATCCAAACCTTCTTGTAGAAAGGAAAGGATCTTAGGAATCTTTATCTTATTCCATGGGAATCCCTTGGATTCACACCAGCAGATATATCTTTTCCATATTTTATGGTAAATTTTTCTAGTTACCGGTTTTCTGGCTTGAACCAGAGTATCTATCACAGAATCTGAAAATCCACGCTTTGATAGAATCAAGTGTTCAATCTCCAAGCCGTCAGCTGGAGGGAGACCAGATTTGGATGTTCGAATGGACCCTGTACAAGAAGGTCCTGTCTCAAAGGTAGCTTCCATGGTGGAGCCGATGACATATTCACCAGGTCTGCATACCAAGTCTTGCGTGGCCACGCAGGAGCTATCAAGATCACTGAGGCCCTCTCCAGCTTGATCCTGGCTACCAGCCTGGGAATGAGAGGAAACACATAAGCTAGGTTGAAGGTCCAAGGCGCTACCAGTGCATCCACTAGAGTCGCCTTGGGATCCCTGGATCTGGACCCGTAGCAAGGAACCTTGAAGTTCTGACGAGACGCCATCAGATCCATGTCTGGAATGCCCCATAATTGGGTCAACTGGGCAAATATCTCCGGGTGGAGTTCCCACTCCCCCGGATGGAAAGTCTGACGACTCAGATAATCCGCCTCCCAGTTTTCCACTCCTGGGATGTGGATCGCAGATAGGTGACAGGAGTGATCCTCCGCCCATTGCATTATTTTGGTCACTTCTTTCATCGCCAGGAAACTCCTTGTTCCCCCCTGATGATTGACATAAGCAACAGTCGTCATGTTGTCTGATTGGAATCTTATGAATCTGGCCTTTGCTAGCTGAGGCCAAGCCCTGAGAGCATTGAATATCGCTCTTAGTTCCAGAATGTTTATCGGGAGAAGAGACTCTTCCCGAGACCATAGTCCCTGAGCTTTCAGGGATTCCCAGACCGCGCCCCAGCCCACTAGACTGGCGTCGGTCGTGACAATGACCCACTCTGGTCTGCGGAAGCTCATTCCCTGGGATAGGTGGTCCAGGGTTAGCCACCAACGGAGTGAATCTCTGGTCTTCTGATCTACTTGAATCACTGGAGACAAGTCTGTATAGTCCCCATTCCACTGTTTCAGCATGCACAGTTGTAATGGTCTTAGATGAATTCGCGCAAAAGAGAACTTTTTTCTATGTTCACCTTCCATCCGTGAGATCTGAGAAAGGCCAGAACGATGTCTGTATGAGCCTTTGCCTTTGAAAGGGACGAAGCTTGTATTAGAATGTCGTCCAGGTATGGTACTACTGCAA
This sequence comes from Bombina bombina, assembly GCF_027579735.1. Taxonomy (NCBI): domain Eukaryota; kingdom Metazoa; phylum Chordata; class Amphibia; order Anura; family Bombinatoridae; genus Bombina; species Bombina bombina. Next base: position 244,466,895 of record NC_069507.1, read on the forward strand.
TACCCCTCGGTCTTAGAACCGCTAGAAGGGACCCGAGTACCTTTGTGAAAATCCTTGGAGCAGTGGCTAACCCGAATGGGAGGGCCACAAACTGGTAATGTTTGTCCAGAAAGGCGAACCTTAGGAACTGATGATGTTCTTTGTGGATAGGAATATGTAGGTACGCATCCTTTAGATCCACGGTAGTCATAAATTGACCTTCCTGGATTGTAGGTAGAATCGTTCGAATGGTTTCCATTTTGAACGATGGTACTCTGAGAAATTTGTTTAGGATTTTTAAATCCAGAATTGGTCTGAAGGTTCCCTCTTTTTTGGGAACTACGAACAGATTTGAGTAAAATCCCATTCCTTGTTCCGCCATTGGAACTGGGTGTATCACTCCCATCTTTAACAGGTCTTCTACACAATGTAAGAATGCCTGTCTCTTTATTTGGTTTGAGGATAAGTGAGATATGTGAAACCTTCCCCTTGGGGGTAGTTCCTTGAATTCCAGAAGATAACCCTGAGAAACTATTTCTAGCGTCCAGGGATCCTGAACATCTCTTGCCCAAGCCTGAGCAAAGAGAGAGAGTCTGCCCCCCACTAGATCCGGTCCCGGATCGGGGGCTACTCCTTCATGCTGTTTTGTTAGCAGCAGCAGGTTTCTTGGCCTGCTTACCCTTGTTCCAGCCTTGCATCGGTTTCCAGGCTGGTTTGGTCTGTGAAGCATTACCCTCTTGCTTAGAGGATGCAGAATTAGAGGCCGGTCCGTTCCTGAAATTACGAAAGGAACGAAAATTAGACTTATTCTTGGCTTTGAAAGGCCTATCTTGTGGGAGTGCGTGGCCCTTTCCCCCAGTGATGTCTGAGATAATTTCTTTCAATTCTGGACCAAAGAGAGTTTTACACTTGAAGGGGATATTAAGCAATTTTGTCTTGGATGATACATCCGCTGATCAAGACTTTAGCCAAAGCGCTCTGCGCGCCACAATTGCACACCCTGAATTTTTCGCCGCTAATCTAGCTAATTGCAAAGCGGCATCTAAAATAAAAGAATTAGCCAACTTAAGTGTGTGAACTCTGTCCATAACCTCCTCATATGGAGTCTCTCTACTGAGCGACTTTTCTAGTTCCTCGAACCAGAACCACGCTGCTGTAGTGACAGGAACAATGCACGAAATGGGTTGCAGAAGGTAACCTTGCTGTACAAAAATCTTTTTAAGCAAACCCTCCAATTTTTTATCCATAGGATCTTTGAAAGCACAATTATCCTCGATAGGAATAGTAGTGCGCTTGTTTAGAGTAGAAACTGCCCCCTCGACCTTAGGGACTGTCTGCCATAAGTCCTTTCTGGGGTCGACCATAGGAAATAATTTCTTAAATATAGGGGGGGGGACAAAAGGTATGCCGGGCTTCTCCCACTCCTTATTCACTATGTCCGCCACCCGCTTGGGTATAGGAAAAGCGTCGGGGTGCACCGGAACCTCTAGGAACTTCTCCATCTTGCATAACTTTTCTGGAATGACCAGGTTGTCACAATCATCCAGAGTAGATAACACCTCCTTAAGCAGTGCGCGGAGATACTTTAATTTAAATGTCACAACATCAGGTTCAGCCTGTTGAGAATTTTTTCCTGAATCTGAAATTTCCCCATCTGACAAAACCTCCCTCATGGCCCCTTCAGATTGGTGTGAGGGTATGACAGAGCAATTATCATCAGTGCCCTCTTGCTCTTCAGTGTTTAAAACAGAGCAATCGCGCTTTCTCTGATATGCAGGCATTTTGGATAAAATATTTGCTATGGAGTTATCCATTACTGCCGTCAATTGTTGCATAGTAATAAGCATTGGCGCGCTAGAAGTACTAGGGGCCTCCTGCGTGGGCAAAACTGGTATAGACACAGAAGGAGATGATGTAGAACCATGTCTACTCCCTTCATCTGATGAATCATCTTGGGCAACTTCATTATCTGTGGCAGTACTGTCCTTACTTTGTTTGGACGCTATGGCACAATTATCACACAATTTTGAAGGGGGAGACACATTGACTTTCATACATATAGAACATAGCTTATCTGAAGGTACAGACATGTTAAACAAGCTTAAACTTGTCAATAAAGCACAAAAACCGTTTTAAAACAAAACCGTTACTGTCTCTTTAAATTTTAAACAGAGCACACTTTATTACTGAATATGTGAAAAAATATGAAGGAATTGTTCAAATTTTGTTTTTACCAAATTTTCACCACAGTGTCTTAAAGCATTCAAAGTATTGCACACCAATTTTCAGAGCTTTAACCCTTAAAATAACGAAACCGGAGACGGTTACAGTTTTAACCCCTCTACAGTCCCAGCTACAGCCTTTGCTGCGACTTTACCAAACCCAGGGGGAATACGATACCAAATGAAGCCTTCTAGTAACTTTTCCAACTACTTTCAGATCCTCACACATGCATCTGCATGTCTTGCTCTCAAAAGTAACTGCGCAGTAATGGCGCGAAAATGAGGCTCAGCCTACAACTGGGAAGGCCCTTCCTGACTGGAAAAATTGTCTAACACAGTGCCTGACGTTAAAAAACGTTCCCCAAGTTTATAAGTGTGAAATACCAGCATAAACATGTATAAAATGTCCAAATAAAGCAATCGATTTTGCCCATAAAAGTGTCTACCAGTTTTATAGCCCATATTAAGCCCTTTATTCTGTTTGAGACTAAGAAAATGGCTTACCGGTCCCCATGAGGGGAAATGACAGCCTTCCAGCATTACACAGTCTTGTTAGAAATATGGCTAGTCATACCTTAAGCAGAAAAGTCTGCTAACTGTTTCCCCCAACTGAAGTTACTTCATCTCAACAGTCCTATGTGGAAACAGCAAACAATTTTAGTTACTGTCTGCTAAAATCATCTTCCTCTCACAAACAGAATTCTTCATCTTTTTCTGTTTCAGAGTATATAGTACATACCAGCACTATTTTAAAATAACAAACTCTTGATAGTAGAATAAAAAAACTACAACTAAACACCACATACTCTTAACCATCTCCGTGGAGATGTTGCCTGTGCAACGGCAAAGAGAATGACTGGGGTGGGCGGAGCCTAGGAGGGACTATATGGCCAGCTTTGCTGGGACTCTTTGCCATTTCCTGTTGGGGAAGAGATATTCCCACAAGTAAGGATGACGCCGTGGACCGGACACACCAATGTTGGAGAAACTAATATTTTATCACCTCTTTCACTTTACCCTTCCTGCTTAGAGCCGGCAAAGAGAATGACTGGTGGGTGGAGTTAAGGGGGGAGCTATATAGACAGCTCTGCTGTGGGTGCTCTCTTTGCCACTTCCTGTAGGGAAGGATAATATCCCCCAAGTAAGGATGAAACCGTGGACTCGGTACATCTTGCAAAAGAAATAGCTCCCTCCACCTTAGGGACCGTCTGCCACGAGTCCCGCATGGTGTCTGATATGGGAAACATTTTCTTAAAAGTAGGAGGGGGAGCGAACGGAATACCTGGTCTATCCCACTCCTTAGTAACAATGTCCGAAATCCTCTTAGGGACCGGAAAAACATCAGTGTAGGCAGGAACCTCTAGAAATCTGTCCATTTTACACAATTTCTCTGGAACTACAATAGGGTCACAATCATCCAGAGTCGCTAAAACCTCCCTGAGCAACAAGCGGAGGTGTTCTAGTTTAAATTTAAAAGCCGTCATATCTGAGTCTGTCTGAGGGAACATCTTTCCTTAATCAGAAATCTCTCCCTCAGACAGCAAATCCCTCACCCCCAACTCAGAACATTGTGAGGGTACATCGGATACGGCTAATAAAGCGTCAGAGGGCTCAGCATTTGTTCTCACACCAGACCTACTGCGCTTCCCCTGCAACCCAGGCAGCTTAGATAAAACCTCTGTGAGGGTAGTATTCCTAACTGCGGCCTTATCTTGCAGGGTGAAAGAATTAGACGCACTAGAAGTACTTGGCGTCGCTTGTGCGGGCGTTAATGGTTGTGACACTTGGGGAGAATTAGATGGCATAACCTGATTCCCTTCTGACTGAGAATGATCCTGCGACATACTTTTAGTAGCTAAAATATGTTCTTTGCAATTTATTGACCTTTCAGTGCATTAAGGAACACATGGCTTCTAAACATATTAAGGGGTTCCACAATGGCTTCTAAACATATTGAACAATGACTTTCCTCAATGTCAGAATAGGCTAGTAATAACTACAAACAAGCATGAAAACACTTTATTTAGTGAAAAAAAATAATCTTAAAAAACGGTACTGCGCCTTTAAGAGAAAAAAGCATACACGCTCTGCAAAACTGCTTTAAAATGCACCAAATTTTCCAAATTTTTGATAGTAGACTCAATATGTCTAGTTAAGTTTGCCCCACAAGGAAATTTAACATTTAACCCTTTATTGTGCAAACGGGATTAAAATATGGCCTAAATCCGGAAAAAACACCCCCAGCACCTTGCCACAGCCTTGCTTTGGCCCCTCAGGGATTGTAAATATGGGGTTAATGCTTCGATTTGGCCCAAAATATCCACAAGGGCCCTCAGGAGTTGGAGCTTGCTGCTTGCAGAGTGAAAACAACTGCGCATCTGAGGCACGAAAATAGGCCCCGCCCATCTCACTCGATGTCTCTACAGCCTCAAAGAACTGCACCAGAGTGGTTTTAAACTAGCCATGTGGGTTCTGAGACCCAAAAGATAAGCCAAGTGTACCCTCAATAAAGTTGCCCAAAAAACAGCACTCCCAGTTCATAAAACGTTTGCCCACAAACTTTCAAAACTCAGTGTCAACCATTTTTTAATTAGCCCCTTATGCAAGCTTAGTAATGCCTGTCTATAGCTCTTAGGATTACTGCTTACCCTTACCCTCATGGAGCTACTGTCAGCCTTTCTGAAATAGACAGTCTCTCCAGAAAAAATGACTGAACATACCTCACTGCTATATAGCATGAAAACATTCCTCACACTGAAGTTTCTTGTACCCCTCAGCCTCTGTGGGAACAGCACTGGATCTTAGTTACTAATGCTAAGATCATCATCCTCCAGGCAGAAGTCTTCATCCATCTGCTGCCTGAGAGTAAATAGTACACACCGGTACCATTTAAAACAAAAAACTCTTGCTTGAAGAAATTATAACTAATATTTTATCACCTCTTTCACTTTACCCTTCCTAGTACTTAGAGTGGGCAAAGAGAATGACTGGGGGGTGGATCTAAGGGAGGAGCTATAGACAGCTCTGGTGTGGTGCTCTTTGCCACTTCCTGTTAGCAGGAGGATAATATCCCACAAGTAAAGGATGAATCTGTGGACTCGTTGTACCTTATAGAAGAAATAACAGCGTCCTTCCCGCACCACAATCTTGTAATGGCGGACAGTGACACACAGGATTTTCTCCTAGAGGGCATGGTCCCAAACTGCGCATTGCAGCAGCAGTAATTTCTGTCAAAGTCAGTAGCATGCACAATCGTCAAATACCCAGAGATTAGCCCATCTCAAAGAGAAATGTTTATAACACATAAAACATCCTTCAAAACAGTGAATAAGCCAGGATCTCCACATCGTACAGCTATAACGTGTGACCCAGTCTGACCCATATGCACATAAAAATAATAGCTTGCTTAATATAACCCACGAAAAAAGAAAAGGTATATACTTTGAACAAATAAAAGTAATAACCTTTGTCTCTTCTCACATATAAATGCCTGCTCTCTGCCTGTCAATATCCTTATAAAGGATACTTACATCCCATACAATACTGCAGCTCAACCTTATTAAGTGCACAGTCACCCATACCTAGAAGACAAAAGGCACTTATTTGCAGTCTGGCGGTCCGGCAGGAGGACAGTATACATGGTATGAGAGAACACATACTCCTCACAGAGACCTGTAGAAAGAGAAAGAACAGTAAACCTGCTCTGGCTTTCCATACCATGGGCAGCAAATAGGTTAGGAAAATGCAGCAAGGTGCATCTTACAAGTTCCTAACTGCTTTAAAGCCACCACTACCCTACTGAAGAGATTAATGTGGAGTACGGCTAAACCAAAAAATCTTGCTTGTAGCAAAAGAAATCCAATTTCCTTCAGACACCAAAACTTCACCTTCTTCATTGACAGAGGCAAAGAATGACTGGGGTTTATGGGTAGGGGAGTGACACTTTACAGCTTTGCCGTGGTGCTCTTTGCCTCCTCCTTCTGGCCAGGAGTGATATTTCCACTAGTAATTGATGACGTCATGGACTCACCATATCTTAGGAAAGAAACCTAATTTAGTACGTAAAACTGCCTTATCTGCCTGAAAAATCAGATAAGGGGGCTCACATTGCAAAGCAGAGATCTCAGAAACTCTGCACGCAGAAGCAATAGCCAATAAAAAGAGAACCTGCCAAGATAATTTAAAGGGACAGTCTACCATAGAATTGTTATTGTTTTAAAAGATAGATAATCCCTTTATTACCCATTCCCCAGTTTTGCATAACCAACAGTTATATTAATATACTTTTTACCTCTGTGATAACCTTGTATCTAGGAACCTTCTTCCAGCCCCCTGATCACATGACTGTTTATTATCTATCGTCTTAAATTTAGCATTGGTTTGTGCTAAATCTTAAATAACCCCCTGTGCCTAAACACAGTGTTATCTATATGGCCCACATGTACTTTGTCTCTTTGTGTTGAAAAGAGATTTAAAAAGCCTGTGATAAGAGGCAGCCCTCAAAGGCTTAGAAATTAGCATATGAGCCTACCTATGTTTAGTTTAAACTAAGAATACCAAGAGAAAAAAGCTAATTTGATGATAAAAGTAAATTGGAAAGTTGATTAAAATTAAAAGTCCTATCTGAATAATGAAAGTTTAATTTATACTAGACTGTCCCTTTAATGTCAACGGAATACAGAGGCTCAAACGGAACCTGTTGCAAAACCAGAAGAACAAGATTAAGGCTCCAAGGAGGAGCCCCAGATCTAAACAAAAGGTCTGATCCTAATCAGAGCCTTAACAAAAGACTGCACGTCTGGAAGCTCAGCCAGTCTCTTGTGCAATAAAACCGACAGGGCCGAAATCTGTCCCCTTAGGGAACCTTCTCCAGCCCATCCTGAAGAAAATATAAGATTCCTGGTAACCTTAACTCTGTGTCAGAAACACCACGCTCTTCACACCAGAATAAGTAGCTCCTCCACACCATGTGGTAGATACGTAGAGTAACTGGTTTACGAGCTTGAATAAGAGTATAAATGACACTCTCAGAGAAGCCTCTCTTGGCTAAGACTAAGCGTTCAATCTCCACGCAGTCAGCCTCAGAGAATCTAGATTTTGATGAACAAATGGACCTTGTAATCAGCAGGTATCGGCGACAAGGTAACTTCCACAAAGGAGATGAGGACATCCTCACTAGATCCGCAAGCCACGTCCTTCAGAGCCACGATGGAGCAATCAGGATTACTGATACCCGCTCCTGCTTGATGCCGGCCACCACTTGAGGAAGAAGCGGTAATGGAGGAAAAATATGAGTTTGCCCCTTCAGGGCACTGCTAGTGCATCTATTAAATCCGCTTTGGGATCCCTCAACCTCGACCCATACCTGGGTAGCTTGGTATTGAGACGGGACACCATGAGATCTATCTCCGGCATCCCCCACTTGCTGCATATCTCTGCAAACACCTCGGGATGGAGAGATCATTCCTCTGGAAGGAAGGATTGACTGCTGAGAAAATCCGCCTCCCAGTTGTCCACACCCGGAATGTGGATCGCTGACAGCGAACAGCTGTGGGCCTCCGCTCCCTCCAGAATCTGATATAATTCCTTCATCGCCAAGGAACTTCTCGTTTCCCCCTGATGGTTGATGTAAGCCACCAAGGTTATATTGTCTGATTGGAATCTGATAAACTGGGGCAAACCCAGAAGTGGTCAAGCCTTCATGGCCTTGAAGATTGCCCGTAGTTCCAAAATATTGATCCTCCCGAGTCCACAACCCCTGTGCCTTCCTGGCACCCCAAACAGCCACAATCTCCCAGGATGGTCTTAAGAACCATGTCCCTCGGGACAAATGATCTGGACAGAGCCACCAAGAGAGCGATTCTCACAAGCAGCTGTCTAATACAATCTGTTGAGACAGATCTGAATGATCCCCGTTCCACTGCCTCAGCATGCACAATTGTAAAGGTCTGAGACATAACCTGGCAAAAGGAATGATGTCCATGCAGGACACCATGAGACCAATCACCTCCATACACTGAGCCACAGAGGGACTCATGGAAGAGGGCAAAACGTGCCAAAGTTAAATTGCAACTTCTCTGGTCTGTTAGAAATATCCTCATGGATATGGTGTCTATTATAGTACCCAGGAATTCCACCCTGGTACTTGGGATAAGTGAACTCTTTTCCAAGTTTATCTTCCATCCATGTGATCGAAGAAGACTGAGAAGGGACTCAGTGAATTCTTCTGTAAGACGAAAGGATGGTGCTTGCACCAGAATATCGTCCAAGTATGAGGCTACTGCAATACCCTGAGTTCTGGTAACGGCTAAAAAAGCCCCCAGTAGCTAGACCAAACGGAAGGGCAATGAACTGAAAGTGCTGGTCTAGGAATGCAAACCTCAGGAACTGAAAGTGCTCCCTGTGGATTGGAACATGAAGGTAAGCGTCCTTCAGATCTATAATGGTCATAAACTAGCCTTCCTGAATTGAAGGAAGGGACACTGAGAAATTTGTTTAAGCACTTTAGGTCCAGAAGTGGGCGGAAAGTTCCCTCCCGAAGCACCCTAGAAAGGCATCCCTCTTTTCTGGTCTGATAGATTCGAGAGAAGGAATCTGCCCCATGGCGGATGAGATTTGAAGCCAATCTTGTATCCCTGAGATACCACCTTCAGGACCCACGGATCCTGTACTTTCTTGAACCAGGCATCTGAAAAAAAGACAGCCTGCCCCCTACACGATCCGATCCCGGATCGGGGGCCACCCCCTTCATGTAGATTCGTTTTCGGCAGGCTTCTTATTTTGCTTGGATTTATTCCAGGACTGAGCCGACTTCCAAGTACTCTTGGGTTGCTCGGGCTTGGAGGAGGTTTTTTGTCGTTGGGATTTGTCAGAACGAAAATTAGAAGATTGTCGTCCATTAGACTTGTTCTCATCTTGTGGTAGGAAGGCACCCTTGCCTCCTGTAACCGTAGAAATAATGCAGGCCTAGACCAAATAAAATCTTTCCCTTGAAGGGAAGAGAAAGGAGTCTGGACTTAGAAGTCATATCCGCAGACCAAGTCTTTAACCAGATGGCCCGGTGGGCTAGGACCGCAAAGCCAGAGACCTTTGCATTTAGGCGATTTGCATATTCGCATCACAGATAAAAGAATTAGCAATTCTCAGAGCTCTAATTCTGTCTTGAATATCCTTGAGGGGAGACTCCACCTCAATAAATTCCGACAAAGAGTCACACCAGTAGGTAGCTGCTCCGGCAACTGCAGCCGCCGGTTGAAACAAAAATCCTGTATGTTGAAACATCTTTCTTAGAAAGGTTTCCATTTTCTTATCCATCAGCTCTCTGAACAAAGAACTATCCTCAAGAGGTATAGTAGTAGGTTTAGCAAGCATAGAGATGGCACCATCCACCTTAGGAATGGAGCCCCACAAATCCAGTTGAGAGTACGGGACCGGGAACAACTTATTAAAAGTAGACGAGGGGGAAAAGGAAGAACCAATTCTTTCCCATTCGTTCTTAATAATGTTCGCCATCTTAACCGGCACAGGAAAAGTCAAAGGAGCTTTCCTGTCTTTGAAAACTCTGTCTACTTTAGGTATCATAGGTTCTTCAGGCAGTGCGCCTCTGGAACCTCTAACGTAGACAGAACTTCCTTTAATAAAAAAAATGCAAGTGCTCAATTTTTAAATCTAAAGGACGGTTCCTCCGCAGCAGGAGGTTTAGACGCTAAGGACTCCGACCCAGAAAGGTTACCCTCTGAAGCTACAGAGGTTAACTCATCATGGGATAACTGGGACATTATAGCTAAATCCAATAAATATTTAGATGACTCCCGGTCAGGAGAGCTAGGTTTAACCTTTCTCTTGCGTTTGTTAGAGCGAGGTAATGCACTGAGGGATGCAGACACCGCCGTTTGCAACTGCGCGCAAAGTCGGCAGGAAGAAGGCCCCCTCCGGATGGAGGATTAGATGTGCTACGGGGAACTGCATGTGGAGTGGATAATGTAGCAAGGGTAGTAATCTCGCGGGACGCAGAGTCCTGAGAGGCGGCTCAGAGGGACTAAGTGCCTTAGCAGGCTTGTCTCCCTTCTTAGACTTTATAACAGTGTTAAGGCATGTGAAACATAATTGAGTGGCGGGAAAACCACGGCCTCCTCACAATATAAACCGGTATGATTTAGTACAGAAGGAGTACCTTTTAACATGTCAGAGTCCTCCATATCTCAGGTTATACCCACAGGAGGACACAAATAAAAACTTTTAATTATAGAAAACTGCACCATTATACTCCCAATGGCTGGGGCACTCACCACCTCCTAGACCCAGACAGTTAACAGAGGAAACGCTCTTCTCAGGTTCAAGTCTCAGACGGAATGGAGGAAATGAACATAGACACAAATGGAGTGTAAGACAGTACTTCCCTGTTATTACAAGTAATAGGAGGTGTGCAACACTTTCAAAAACGAAAGTGAAACCTGTATGTTCCAGCCAAAAACACACTGTCTATCAGCCCAGGAAAAAAAAATCACAAAGCAGCATGTAAAAAATTAATACACTGATTAATTAACCCCAATTGTTCAATAAACCCCCTTTAGAGGATATTAACCCTGGATCCTATCAAGGCATAAAGGAGCCACACTATGACCCTGTTATAGTGTTTTATGTGTAAAAATTGAAACAATCTTGCCTCCAGGATCCATGGAAAAGAACACAGCCTCTCAAGTTTGACAGTCTTATAGCAGCGCTCCTGACATGGACTTGAGTGAGAGAAAGCAGGCAGTGAAACTCGTCAACACTGATTACCGTTAGCAGTAGTCTGGATGGTTTTGCAGAAAAACTTTCCCTGCATCTCCAGACTTACTTTCATCAATACTCTCACAGAGGTTGACATCACTTACTTCAGTCCTATCTCGAAGGGCAGATACCCTTTTTCAGGACTCTCCGAATCTTCTGACACTTTTCTGCCACCTCCGGTGACGAAAGGCAAAGAATGACTGGGGTAATGCAGAAGTGGGAGGGATATTTAAGCCTTTGGCAGGGGTGTCTTTGCCTCCTCCTGGTGGCCAGGTGTTGTATTTCCCAACAGTAAGGAATGAAGCTGTGGACTCTCCTTATCATAGGAAGTAAAATAAAAATAAATCAACAGCTTTCCATTAATAAAGTATTTTATAATCAATGTACCAGTGTGACAACTAAACAAAATCTACTGACCTTGATGGACATAAGTCACGAATTTGTTTAGAAATAATTCCAGCCTTAAAGCAGTCTTCTACAAACCTCTCCAATACAGAGTACGCATGTGGTACATCCAAGTTAATGTCAGGAATTTCACGGTAAATTCGGTCATACCCCTGAAACACAGTAAAAGGAAGACCAGTGACCTAATCAAAAGGTTTAAGTATGTACAGAAAAACAAAATTTATGCTTACCTGCTAAATTTATTTATTTCTTGACACAGTGAGTCCACGGATCATCATCAATTACTGTTGGGAGTATCACTCCTGGCCAGCAGGAGGAGGCAAAGAGCACCACAGCAGAGCTGTTAAGTATCACTTCCCTACCCACAATCCCCCAGTCATTCGACCGAAGGAAAAGGAGAGAAAGGAAATAACACAAGGTGCAGAGGTGCCTGAGGTTTATATCAAAAACCCTGTCTGAATAAAGGGAGGGCCGTGGACTCACCGTGTCAAGAAAGAAATAAATTTATCAGCATAAAATTTGTTTTCTTTCTAACGATACGGTGAGTCCACGGATCATCACCAATTACTGTTGGGAATCAATACCCAAGCTAGATGACATAGATAAGGGGGGACAAGATAGGTAATCTTAACAGAAGGCACTACTGCTTGAAAAACCCTTTCTCCCAAAAGAAGCCCCAGCCAAGGCAAACATCAAATTAATAAAAGTTAGAAAAAACGTTTCCACAGAGGTCTCATTTTTAAAGGCCCGAAAAATACACCGCCCCAATGGAGACGCTGAAATACTCTCAAGAGGCTGCTGTCCAGCAGGCTTATAAGCTCTACGATTAACACTTCGCAACCAGAGAAGAAAATGGAAGGAATTTTCCAGCAATTATGTTTATCCAGAAAAACAAAACAATGCAGAAGACTGACAAAAGTCCTAATATTGTAGATAAAAAGATTAGGCCCGCACAACATCTAGGATGTGTAACAGCCGATCTTACTGAAGAGAAGGATAGGACAGAAAAAGGGAACAACAATCGCCTTTCTGCCCGAAAAGAACCCTAGAAGAAAACCAAACTTCATACCTTATCTAACAGTAAATACGAGATAAGGAGAACCATACTGCCACGCTGAGAATCTGGAACTCTCTTAGCAGAAGAAAGCAGATACAAACAAAACTTTTTAAGAGTTCTATGGATCGCATAGTCCCATGTAGAAAAAAACCTTAAGAACAACAATAAGGCTTCAAGGAGGAGCAACCGACAAACACAGACCTGATACTGACTGGGACCTGATAAGGATTGTATATCCGGCCCGTCCGCCAGATGCTAGTGTAAGAAGAGTACATATCCACAGCTGGATTTAAACTCTTGACTTTCAGCTTACAAAAGAGCAAAGTTCACCACTAAGCCATCGTAGGACACCATCTAATGGAATTAGCCGGAAATTGACCCTTGAGGGTACTAAGAGACAACTCCTTAAAATGTGCTTCAGAGATTACTTAGCACAAAAGTATGAATGTATTGGGTACTTGCAAGAGCTGCAAATCACCCGCAAGGGACTCAAGGCACTGCTCATTTTATCGACCTCGGAAGGATGACAGGTTGAGTGGACCTCGTCGGGGATGAACCTACAACCCTTGAGTTGCTACAAAGCTCAGCCACTGTGCCTTAGCAAGCTGAGCAAACTGTCTGGCTATATTAAGTTACAAACATTCAATCTCCAAGTCGTCAGCTTTAGAGAACGAAAATTTGGATGAAATTTCGAAACGACATATCCACTAGATCCGCCTACAGATCTTGCGATGCCATGCAGGAGCAACTAGAAAAAACAATACTCTCTCCCCCTTGATCTAAACCAAGACTCATGGAAGGAGAATAAACCTAGAAAAAGGGTAAGTCCACCTGAAGCTCCAAAGAACTGCCAGAATATCTATCAGAAAGGCATGAAGATCTCTTGATCTCAACCAAATTAGTGAACTTGGTGTTTTAACAAAACGCCATCAGAACCAATTCTGGTAAGCCCCAATTGGTTGTAAACCTGAACACCACCTCCGGATGGAGGCCCACTCCCCGAGATGGGAAGTCTGACTGAAACGAAAACACCGCTTCCCAGATGTCCAATAGACAAACTGTGAGCACCTGTCCACAGAAAAAAAATCTGAAACACTTCCTACATGACTAAGGAACTCAGAGAGAAAATTATATAAGCCACAGAGGCTATAATGTCTCAAGGCCCTGCGCAGACTAGAACCCGCTAAACTGGGCTTGGACACTAAGGCCAAAACACCAGAGCATTGCAATTCTCTCACAATTCCCAAATTATGAAAGGGAGAGCAGTCTCACGGGACCAATGTCCCAGCGCCTTCAATGAGTCCCAGAGTCCTCCCAGCCCAGCACAATCACAAAACGCCCAAGAAGGTCTCAGAAAAATCCCCATGGGAAGAGACTCTTGTCTAGATATATATCCAGAGACATCCGCATAAACCCCATTCCTCTGACTAAGCATGCCCAACTGCAGAACTCTCAAACGAAATACAACAATGGATGATGTCCATGGGAGCCCCATCATACCAATTGTCTCCATACACTGAACTGCAGTCGCTGAACAGTAGACTGAAGAGAGCAGGATTGTTTTTTCTATCAGAAGGATGTGCATCAATAGGAAAACAATTATAGTCCATACGCAGACTACCCTGTAGCTGAGATAAGGAACTTCTTTCCCAGCTCCACTTCCAAACGTGAGCAAGATAAAAGAAACCTCTGAATGATTTTGCTTGAAGAAGGACGGCGCCTAACCAAAAGGTCGGCCAGGCAGACCACCACTGCAATCCCAGAACCATTGTTAGAAAACTCAGGAAGCTGGGGCAAAGCCATTGTTGAACCACAAACTGAAAAGGTTTGGTCAGAAAGAAAAATTCTAAGAAGAACCCTTTAATGTGAACCTGAGAGTACGCATCCTTTAGGTCTAAGGTCATTATAAACTGACCCTCTGCACCAAGGAGGAATGGAGCGAATAGTCTCCATCTTGAAGGACAGTACTCAAGAAACTGTTTAGACAATTTAGTTCTAAATTAGGACAAAAAGTTCCCTCTGTACCACAAACAGAATGGAAAATAAAAAAATCCCTGTTCCAGAACTGGAATTGGACCATCACTCCGAGGGAGGAAGACCCTGAACACATAAGAGGTAAAACCTGCCCCTGGGAGGAAGGGGTTGAATTCCAAATCAAAACCTTAGAATACTATATCAACAGCCCCTTTAGAGATCTAGAACCTTTCGTATACAGGCAATACAAAAACTCAGAGAGATTGCCCCCCCCATAGGATCCGATCCTGGTTCGGGGTAAGCCCTACCCGCTGAATGAGATTTAGCTGAGGGTTTCTTTAACGAAAGATAACATTAGCGACAGAAAGAAAAAAAATTGGCCTTTCACTGGAATCAGACCAGGTGTCGTACCAAAGGATGCCGCACATGTTCATAAAGGTCTCCATCCTGAAGGAGCATCTATCTTTATCCGAATAATAGAGGCTCCTACAACTTTAAGTACCATGCTGATAATTAAAGGAGACAGTTTATACAGACAGGAGATGGGGAAAAAGGAATCCTCGACTTCTCCCATACCTGAGAATTTCTCCTAGCATAATCGAGAACAGGAGAAATCTTTAACAATGAAACCTAGTGTATATAAAAATGACTAGATTCTTGAGGAGTGACAACGACCAAAGAGACACAGTCTACCAAGAAGCCAACCCCTCCTAAATAATACTAAAGGGTGTACAGGCTTGACTCTGAATAAAACTACTTTAGCACCAGATGAAGGGATTATACTGTCCGAATCGGAGAGTTAGCCCTCAAAGGCTACCGACTATCCTCCTTATTAGACTATAAGAAAGGCAAAAATGTATAGTAGTAAGCGGAGCAGAAACCTTACTATCTGATTTATTAAATTTACCGATAATGCCACAGATACAGCTAATCTGCAACAAATAACTCTTCCAGGAGAGTGAGTGGAACTGCAGGGCACTGCATGTGGCGCCATAAAAAAGGGACTTGGGATGTTTGAGGAGAAGCTGTGGCATTAACCTGAACAGCATCATCCAGGGAGACGTGAGGCTTAAATAATTTTTAAAATATTTATTTAAAAATATTTAAAATGACTGTCACTTTAAAATTATAGAGACTTGCTGGATCATAAATATACTTAGGAACAGACCTCTGTTCCATCTTTAGCAAAAAAAAAATCTTAATAGGAATTATGTATATATGTATGAGACCTATGAAACATTAAAAAAAAATTGCAATTAAATACCATATCAGAGTAAAGACAAATTCTTTCCGTTTGTTCAATACAACACTATTGTTATTCACAGAATGCAAGATGATAAATAAAGAAGACAGTGTTCCATCGCTTTAATTTACACATTTTAAACCCAAATGTTCAATTAGCAGTGCCATAGCTTACCGAGCTATAAATACTCAGCTCAAAAGTTAGAGTCAATACAAGCTCCGTTGTATAATTACTGAGGAGAACCTGATTATGGAGCTAAGAACATAAATCTGGTTGACACGGTCTCACAACATTACCAATTGCTTGGAAAAGAAAAAGGCGGAGCTATCGAAAACTACAATCCAATATGGCGCTTCTCCTACCCGAGAAGGAGGCGGGATCACTGAAACGGCATGGAGATGAAGCGTGCAAACATCGCGCTTCGTCCTGCCACACAAAAGCAATATAACAGCCTATATGTCTTAAAGTTTAATACACTCTGAACTAGGTACAGATACTGTATAATAAAATAAATAACATGCATCACACCACATCCTTAACAAGCGGAATAGGATACCTCAACTCAGCAACATTGCTTCTCATAAGGCAATGTTTCCAGCTATGCAGTTCCTTAGGAATGGCGCCCTATGCGCTCTCTTCATTATTAGAGGAAGCCCAAATACAGATTAAAATCAAACAAAAATCAAATTAGATTTAAGCCCCAAGGTGGTTAACCCCTTACTATGAAGGAGATTAACCCCTAGTCTCCAAGTCTCATGTAAATGTGCCTGCATACTGCCTAAGTATCCCACAGGATTTGTCCCACTAACAGCAGAGGGCCCTTTAACCCCTTCAGTGCCTGCCTTCTAGCGCCAGAAGAACAAAAGGCACTTACCTGCATTATAGCCGTCCGGCAGTCAGACGACTGACAAAGTATGAGAGGATGCCGCTCCTTATAGGGACCTGTGTAAAATGAAAGAGTAAAATAACTCAGGCTTTCTATACCAGAGCAGCAATATGTTAGGAAAACGCAGCAAAGCACACTTTACAAGTTCTTAACTGCTTTAAAGCCACCACAGCCCTGCTGAAGAGACTAACGTGGAGTACAGCTATACCCAAATTGTGATGGAAGATCAGGACAAACATGCCCTGACTTCAAAATAAAAAAATCTTGATATAAGAATATTAATCAGGACACCTAATTACAGGTAGCCCTCAGTTTACGCCGGGGTTAGGTTCCAGAAGGAATGGTTGTAAATCGAAACCGTTGTAAATTGAAACCCAGTTTATAATGTAAGTCAATGGAAAGTGAGGGAGATAGGTTCCAGGCCCCTCTCAAAATTGTCATAAGTAACACCTAATACATTATTTTTAAAGCTTTAAAACTTAGACTGTAAATGCTAAACAGCATTATAAACCTAATAAAATAATCACACAACACAGACTTCACTTGCATTTTTCTGCAAACAGTTCTTTCTATGCATTCCAATCTGGACTGATTTCAAAGGAAGATCTTGTTCCTTTGAAATCTGCTCGATAGCTCAGGTCTGGATAAACTGAATAATTTCAGTTTGCTTGGCTTTGCTGCAACACAAGCGGAAGCTCCACCTACTGGCTATTTTAATAAATGCACTGCTTCTCAATGCTTTTCAATAGCAGTCACATGACTGGGAAAAAAAGGCTGTTAAACTGAAACGGTGTAAATTGAACCGTTGTAAAACGAGGGCCACCTGTACTTCACCTCCTCCTTGCACTAGAGGCAAAGAGAATGACTGGGGGTTGTGGGAAGGGAAGTGATACTTAACAGCTCTGCTGTGGTGCTCTTTGCCTCCTCCTGCTGGCCAGGAGTGATATTCCCTCTAGTAATTGATGACGTCATGGACTCTCCATATCTTAGGAAAGAAAGCTTGTTTTGAAAAATTAGGTTACATTATTTGCTTAATGGATTTTTCAGGGATTTCTGTTTCTACTCAGTCAGGTGGTGTATCGCTTCATCATTTAAAAGTAAAAAAACAAAACAACAACAACAATGTTTTATATTAATATTTGTGTTTAACCCCCAAGGCAGAACATACAGTGATCTGAAAATGCAGAAAATCGCAGAAAATGCAGCATGTCTGCAGAAAGAACAGGACACATGCAGACACTGTTAGTGCTTGAACTTTGTAGTGCTGCTCCACATTAGACAGTTCTCTTCAATCAGAGCTGTGGTCTGGCTGCACTGTGTAAGTTTTCCTTAGCACAGTGCATCCAGAGCAAAGTGCTGTTTGAAGTGAGCAGTCAAATATGCAGTAGCGCTGCAAAGCCGAAGCGCATTGCTTGTTGACTTGCTCTCAGAGAAGAAAAAAAAAAATCAAACCTGCACCCTAGCCTTTCCCAGTATGCAAAGCTGTTTATTCTGAGTGTAAGACGTTAGTATGAGCATTGCATCTTTTTTATTACTACATTTATATGTTAGACCAAGAGAAAAAGGAAACAGATTTATTCAAGAGACAGTTTAAAATTTTCTTTTTTTGAATGCAGCTAATTTGCAATGAAATTTTCAACTACTGCACTATATTATAAAACGTAACAAATTGCTTTATTCTTCAGTTAACCAACACATTGCAATTGAACTGGTGCCTTAGTGTAACTGTCTAATTTAAAATTGAATTGTATTTAAAAATGACCTGCAGAAAATTTTTCACTAAAAAAAACTCATCACAGAAATTGAAGAAAAGTTCTGTCTCTGGGTGTTTAACATGAGTTATATTTTAATATAATATATTAAGATTATTATACCTTCAAGGTTAAACTAACTGTATATTCTACTCCTCAACAAAAAGTCCATAAATATAAAGATTAATTCAGGATTAAGTGGTGTTAAATAAGTGAGACAGATCACTGTAAATTGAATGTCTGAAGAGTGTTAACTTACCCTTTCCATTTGGTCCAAAGTTATAACAGCAGACTTCCATAATGATTCTAGCAATTTTAGCATCATTTTAAAAGTAGAATCCCCACTTGATTCCAAAACCATGAGTATTGCCTAAAATAAACAAACCACACACACTGTTTAATTGCAATACAATAATATATTTTAGTATAACATTACTAAAAACAAGCATTACATTAATGAAATAGTTCATTTGTTGCAGACAAATAAGGATTGTAATGATAATAGAAAAGATAGGCATAGACTGGAATGGAATAATTTCAAAATCTGAGGGAAAGAAAAACATAATTTATGCTTACCTGATAAATTCCTTTCTCCTGTAGTGTAGTCAGTCCACGGGTCATCCATTACTTATGGAATATTTCTCTTCCTAACAGGAAACTGCAAGAGAATTACCCAGCAGAGCTTGCTATATAGCTCCTCCCCTCACCTATCATACTCAGTCATTCGACCAAAGCAGACGAGAAAGGAGGAACCATAGGGTACAGTGGTGACTGGAGTTTAATTAAAATTTAGACCTGCCGTAAAAACAGGGCGGGCCGTGGACTGACTACACTACAGGAGAAAGGAATTTATCAGGTAAGCATAAATTATGTTTTCTCCTGTTAAGTGTAGTCAGTCCACGGGTCATCCATTACTTATGGAATACCAATACCAAAGCTAAAGTACACGGATGAAGGGAGGGACAAGGCAGGAACATTAAACAGAAGGAACCACTGCCTGAAGTACCTTTCTCCCAAAAATAGCCTCCGACGAAGCAAAAGTGTCAAATTTGTAAAATTTTGAAAAGGTGTGAAGCGAAGACCAAGTCGCAGCCTTGCAAATCTGTTCAACAGAGGCCTCATTTTTAAAGGCCCAGGTGGAAGCCACAGCTCTAGTAGAATGAGCTGTAATCCTTTCAGGAGGCTGCTGTCCAGCAGTCTCATAGGCTAAGCGTATTATGCTACGAAGCCAAAAAGAGAGAGAGGTAGCCGAAGCTTTTTGACCTCTCCTCTGTCCAGAGTAAATGACAAACAGGGAAGAAGTTTGACGAAAATCCTTAGTTGCCTGCAAATAGAATTTCAGGGCACGGACTACGTCCAGATTATGCAAAAGTCGTTCCTTCTTTGAAGAAGGGTTAGGACACAGAGATGGAACAACAATCTCTTGATTGATATTCCTGTTAGTAACTACCTTAGGTAAGAACCCAGGTTTAGTACGCAGGACTACCTTGTCTGAATAAAAAATCAGATAAGGAGAATCACAATGTAAGGCAGATAACTCAGAGACTCTTCGAGCCGAGGAAATAGCCATCAAAAACAGAACTTTCCAAGATAACAACTTGATATCAATGGAATGAAGGGGTTCAAATGGAACGCCTTGAAGAACATTAAGAACTAAGTTTAAGCTCCACGGCGGACCAACAGACTTAAACACAGGCTTAATCCTAGTTAAAGCCTGACAGAAAGCCTGAACGTCTGGAACTTCAGCCAGACGTTTGTGTAGAAGAATAGACAGAGCAGAAATCTGTCCCTTTAACGAACTAGTAGATAAGCCCTTTTCTAAACCCTCTTGTAGAAAGGACAATATCCTAGGAATCCTAACCTTACTCCATGAGTAACTCTTGGATTCGCACCAACGTAAATATGTACGCCATATTTTATGGTAAATTTTTCTGGTAACAGGCTTCCTAGCCTGTATTAAGGTATCAATAACCGACTCCGAGAAACCACGCTTTGATAGAATCAAGAGTTCAATCTCCATGCAGTCAGCCTCAGAGAAATTAGATTTGGATGTTTGAAAGGACCCTGAATTAGAAGGTCCTGTCTCAGAGGCAGAGACCACGGTGGACAGGACGACATGTCCACTAGGTCTGCATACCAGGTCCTGCGTGGCCATGCAGGCGCTATCAGAATCACCGAAGCTCTCTCCTGTTTGATCTTGGCAATCAAACGAGGAAGCATTGGGAATGGTGGAAACACATAAGCCATGTTGAAGACCAAAGGGGCTGTTAGAGCATCTATCAGCACCGCTCCCGGGTCCCTGGACCTGGATCCGTAACAAGGAAGCTTGGCGTTCTGACGAGACGCCATGAGATCCAGATCTGGTTTGCCCCAACGACGAATCAGTTGAGCAAAGACCTCCGGATGGAGCTCCCACTCTCCCGGATGAAAAGTCTGGCGACTTAGAAAATCCGCCTTCCAGTTCTCCACGCCTGGGATGTAGATCGCTGACAGGTGGCAAGAGTGAGACTCTGCCCAGCGAATTATCTTTGAGACTTCCAACATCGCTAGGGAACTTCTGGTTCCCCCTTGATGGTTGATGTAAGCCACAGTCGTGATGTTGTCCGACTGAAATCTGATGAACCTCAGAGTTGCTAACTGAGGCCAAGCTAGGAGAGCATTGAATATTGCTCTTAACTCCAGAATATTTATTGGGAGGAGTTTCTCCTCCTGAGTCCATAATCCCTGAGCTTTCAGGGAATTCCAGACTGCTCCCCAGCCTAGAAGGCTGGCGTCTGTTGTTACAATCGTCCAATCTGGCCTGCGAAAGGTCATCCCCTTGGACAGATGTGGCCGAGAGAGCCACCATAGAAGAGAATCTCTGGTCTTTTGATCCAGATTTAGTAGGGTGGACAAATCTGAGTAATCCCCGTTCCACTGACTTAGCATGCACAATTGCAGCGGTCTGAGATGCAGGCGCGCAAATGGTACTATGTCCATTGCCGCTACCATTAAGCCGATTACTTCCATGCACTGAGCTACTGACGGGTGTGGAATGGAGTGAAGGACACGGCAAGCATTTAGAAGTTTTAATAACCTGGCCTCTGTCAGGTAAATTTTCATCTCTACAGAATCTATAAGAGTCCCTAGAAAGGGAACTCTTGTAAGTGGTAATAGAGAACTCTTTTCCACGTTCACCTTCCACCCATGCAACCTCAGAAATGCCAGAACTATCTCTGTATGAGACTTGGCAGTTTGAAAACTTGACGCTTGTATCAGAATGTCGTCTAGGTACGGAGTCACCGCTATGCCTCGCGGTCTTAGTACCGCCAGAAGTGATCCTAGAATTTTTGTAAAGATTCTTGGGGCCGTAGCTAATCCGAAGGGAAGAGCTACAAACTGGTAATGCCTGTCTAGGAAGGCAAATCTCAGATACCGGTAATGGTCCTTGTGAATCGGTATGTGAAGGTAGGCATCCTTTAAGTCCACCGTGGTCATGTACTGACCCTCTTGGATCATGGGAAGGATGGTTCGAATAGTTTCCATTTTGAATGATGGAACTCTTAGAAATTTGTTTAGGATTTTTAAGTCCAAGATTGGTCTGAAGGTTCCCTCTTTTTTGGGAACCACAAATAGATTTGAATAGAATCCCTGCCCGTGTTCCGTCCGCGGAACTGGGTGGATTACCCCCATTAGTAAGAGGTCTTGTACACAGCGTAGAAACGCCTCTTTCTTTGTTTGGTTTGCTGATAACCTTGAAAGATGAAATCTCCCCCGTGGAGGAGAAGTTTTGAAGTCCAGGAGATATCCCTGAGATATGATCTCCAACGCCCAGGGATCCTGGACATCTCTTGCCCAAGCCTGGGCGAAGAGAGAAAGTCTGCCCCCCACTAGATCAGTTTCCGGATAGGGGGCCCTCTCTTCATGCTGTCTTGGGGGCAGCAGCAGGTTTCTTGGCCTGCTTGCCCCTGTTCCAGGACTGGTTAACTTTCCAGCCCTGCCTGTAACGAGCAACAGCTCCTTCCTGTTTTGGAGCGGAGGAAGTTGATGCTGCTCCTGCCTTGAAGTTACGAAAGGCACGAAAATTAGACTGTTTGGCCTTTGATTTGGCCCTGTCCTGAGGTAGAGCATGGCCCTTACCTCCCGTAATGTCAGCAATAATTTCTTTCAAGCCGGGCCCGAATAAGGTCTGCCCTTTGAAAGGAATATTAAGCAATTTGGATTTAGAAGTCACGTCAGCTGACCAGGATTTAAGCCACAGCGCTCTGCGCGCTTGAATGGCGAATCCGGAGTTCTTAGCCGTAAGTTTGGTTAAGTGTACGACGGCATCAGAAACAAATGAGTTAGCTAGCTTAAGGGTTTTAAGCTTGTTCATAATTTCATCCAATGGAGCTGTGCGAATGGTCTCTTCCAGAGACTCAAACCAGAATGCCGCCGCAGCAGTAACAGGCGCAATGCATGCAAGGGGTTGTAATATAAAACCTTGTTGAACAAACATTTTCTTAAGGTAACCCTCTAACTTTTTATCCATTGGATCTGAAAAAGCACAGCTATCCTCCACCGGGATAGTGGTGCGCTTAGCCAAAGTTGAAACTGCTCCCTCCACCTTAGGGACCGTCTGCCATAAGTCCCGTGTGGTGGCGTCTATTGGAAACATTTTTCTAAATATAGGAGGTGGTGAAAAGGGCACACCGGGTCTATCCCACTCCTTGTTAACAATTTCTGTAAGCCTTTTAGGTATAGGAAAAGCGTCAGTACACACCGGTACCGCAAAATATTTATCTAGCCTACATACTTTCTCTGGAATTGCAACCGTGTTACAATCATTCAGAGCCGCTAATACCTCCCCTAGCAATACGCGGAGGTTCTCAAGCTTAAATTTAAAATTTGAAATCTCTGAATCCAGTTTACCCGGATCAGACCCGTCACCCACAGAATGAAGCTCTCCGTCCTCATGTTCTGCAAATTGTGACGCAGTATCAGACATGGCTCTACCATTATCAGCGCGCTCTGTTCTAACTCCAGAGTGATCGCGCTTACCTCTTAATTCTGGCAATTTAGACAGTACTTCTGTCATAACAGTAGCCATCTCTTGCAAAGTGATTTGTATGGGCTGCCCTGATGTACTTGGCGCCACAATATCACGCACCTCCTGAGCGGGAGGCGAAGGTACTGACACGTGAGGAGAGTTAGTCGGCATAACTTCCCCCTCGTTGTCTGGTGATAATTTCTTAACATATAAAGTTTGACTTTTATTTAAAGTGACATCTATACATTGAGTGCACAAATTTCTATTGGGCTCCACATTGGCCTTTAAACATAGTGAACAAAGAGATTCATCTGTGTCAGACATGTTTAAACAAACTAGCAATGAGACTAGCAAACTTGGAAATACTTTTCAAAATTAATTTACAAGCAATATAAAAAACGTTACTGTGCCTTTAAGAAGCACAGAAAAACTAACACAGTTGAAATAACAATGATCAAAAATAGTTATAGCAGCCAAATTTTCACAGTAAATGTATTAAGTTAGCAAAGGATTGCACCCACCAGCAAATGGATGATTAACCCCTTAGTACCCAAAAACGGATAACAATTATATAATTAACGTTTTTCTCACAGTCAAATACACTGTCACAGGACTACTGTGACTGATTACCTCCCTTAAAATGGATTTTGAAGACCCCTGAGCTCTCTAGAGACGATCTGGATCATGGAGGATGAAGTAGACAGATTGTGACTGAATTTTTACTGTGTAAAAAAGCGCTAAAATAGGCCCCTCCCACTCATATTACAACAGTGGGGAAGCTCAGAAACTGTTTCTATGCAGAAAACAAAAATGGCCATGTGGTAAAAATCATGCCCTAATAAGTTTTATCACCAAGTACCTCACAAAAACGATTAACAAGCCAGTAAAACGTTTTAAACATACATTTGAAAGTTATGTATTATTATTAATAAGCCTGCTACCAGTCGCTTTTACTGCAGTTAAGGCTCATACATTATTTCAGTATTTACAGTATTTTCAGAGTCAATTCCATTCCTTAGAAAATACATTCAGTGCACACACACACACACACACACATCAGCCTGATACCAGTCGCTATCACTGCATTTAAGGCTGAACTTACTTTACAATGGTATCAGCAGTATTTTCTCAGTCAATTCCATTCCTCAGAAAATAAATTACTGCGCATACCTCATTTGTTGCAGGGGAGCCCTGCATGCTATTCCCCTTCTCTGAAAGTACCTCACGCCTCAGATGAGAAACAGCCAGTGGATCTTAGTTACGTCTGCTAAGACCATAGAAAGAAACCCAGGCAGATTCTTCTTCTAATGCTGCCTGAGAATAAACAGCACACTCCGGTGCCATTTAAAAATAAACTTTTGATTGTAGAAATAAACTAAGTTAAAAAAACACCACAGATCTCTCACAGCTTCCTTTTTTTAGTTAGGCTGCAAGAGAATGACTGAGTATGATAGGTGAGGGGAGGAGCTATATAGCAAGCTCTGCTGGGTAATTCTCTTGCAGTTTCCTGTTAGGAAGAGAAATATTCCATAAGTAATGGATGACTGACTACACTTAACAGGAGAAAAACAAAATTTATGCTCACCTGATAAATTATTTTCTTTCCTGGCATGGAGAGACAACAAATTAATTTGAATTACTAGTGGGAATTTAACTCCTGGCACCCCAGCAAAAGCTTTAAAGTATCCCCCCCCCCACTTCCCATAATCCCCAGTCATTCAGTCAAAGGAATATGGAAAGAGAAGACACCAAGGGTATAGGAGGTGGCTGAAGTTTAGAAAAAAATAAAAATAATAATAAGCCGTCTTGAATTAGACAAGGGCGGGTCGTGGACTCTCCATGCCAGGAAAGAAAATAATTTATCAGGTAAGCATAAATTTTGTTTTCTTTCCAATGGCATGGAGAGTCCACAAATTTATTCTAATTGCTAGTGGGAACCAATACCAAAGCTAGAGGACACAGAATGGAAAGGGATGGAGAAACAATACAGGCGGACCTAAAATGATGGCACCACCGCTTAAAGAACCTTTCTCCCAAAGGAAGCCTCAGCAAAAACATTGAAGTAAAAGTTAGAAAATGTATGAAAACGAGGACCAAGTAGCCACCTGCAAATTTGCTCCACAGAAGCCTTGTTTTTAAAAGCCCAGGAAGAAGAAACAGCCCTAGTTGAATGAGCCATAATCCTCTCAGGAGGATGTTGTCCAGCTGTCTCATAATCCAACTGAAGAACACTCCTCAACCAAAAGGAAAGAGTAGATGACGTGGCCTTCTGACCCTTACGTTTACAGTAATTACTACAAGGGCAGAATATGATGAAATTCCTCAGTAGCCTGGACATAGAATTACAGAGCATGAACCACATCCAGGTTGAGTAACAGACGTTCTTTCTTAGAAGGATTAGGACACAAAGAAGGAACAACCATTTCCTGATTGATATTGTGGTCTGAACCACCTAAGGAAGAAATCCCAATGTAGTACGAAGGACCTCCTTATTTGCATGGAAAAGAAGATAAGGCAAATCACCCTGTAGAGCCGAAAGTTCTCAGACTCTACGATCGGAAGAAATAACAAAAACAAACCCTTACTTTAATATCAACAGATTAGGGCTCCAAGAAGGAGCAACAGATATGAACACAGCCCGGAATCTGATCAAGGCCTGAACAAAAGGCCAGGGGCGGTTCTACACAGGGGCCCACAGGGGCCAGTGCCCCTGTAAAAAACATAATTTATGTAAGAACTTACCTGATAAATTCATTTCTTTCATATTAGCAAGAGTCCATGAGCTAGTGACGTATGGGATATACATTCCTACCAGGAGGGGCAAAGTTTCCCAAACCTCAAAATGCCTATAAATACACCCCTCACCACACCCACAATTCAGTTTAACGAATAGCCAAGAAGTGGGGTGATAAAAAAAGTGCGAAAGCATATAAAATAAGGAATTGGAATAATTGTGCTTTATACAAAATCATAACAACCACAAAAAAAGGGCGGGCCTCATGGACTCTTGCTAATATGAAAGAAATGAATTTATCAGGTAAGTTCTTACATAAATTATGTTTTCTTTCATGTAATTAGCAAGAGTCCATGAGCTAGTGACGTATGGGATAATGATTACCCAAGATGTGGATCTTTCCACACAAGAGTCACTAGAGAGGGAGGGATAAAATAAAGACAGCCAATTCCTACTGAAAATAATCCACACCCAAAATAAAGTTTAACGAAAAACATAAGCAGAAGATTCAAACTGAAACCGCTGCCTGAAGTACTTTTCTACCAAAAACTGCTTCAGAAGAAGAAAATACATCAAAATGGTAGAATTTAGTAAAAGTATGCAAAGAGGACCAAGTTGCTGCTTTGCAAATCTGATCAACCAAAGCTTCATTCCTAAACGCCCAGGAAGTAGAAACTGACCTAGTAGAATGAGCTGTAATTCTCTGAGGCGGAGTTTTACCCGACTCAACATAGGCAAGATGAATTAAAGATTTCAACCAAGATGCCAAAGAAATGGCAGAAGCTTTCTGGCCTTTTCTAGAACCGGAAAAGATAACAAATAGACTAGAAGTCTTTCTGAAAGATTTAGTAGCTTCAACATAATATTTCAAAGCTCTAACAACATCCAAAGAATGCAACGATTTCTCCTTAGAATTCTTAGGATTAGGACATAATGAAGGAACCACAATTTCTCTACTAATGTTGTTGGAATTCACAACTTTAGGTAAAAATTCAAAAGAAGTTCGCAACACCGCCTTATCCTGATGAAAAATCAGAAAAGGAGACTCACAAGAAAGAGCAGATAATTCAGAAACTCTTCTGGCAGAAGAGATGGCCAAAAGGAACAAAACTTTCCAAGAAAGTAATTTAATGTCCAATGAATGCATAGGTTCAAACGGAGGAGCTTGAAGAGCCCCCAGAACCAAATTCAAACTCCAAGGAGGAGAAATTGACTTAATGACAGGTTTTATACGAACCAAAGCTTGTACAAAACAATGAATATCAGGAAGAATAGCAATCTTTCTGTGAAAAAGAACAGAAAGAGCAGAGATTTGTCCTTTCAAGGAACTTGCGGACAAACCTTTATCTAAACCATCCTGAAGAAACTGTAAAATTCTCGGAATTCTGAAAGAATGCCAAGAAAAATGATGAGAAATACACCAAGAAATATAAGTCTTCCAGACTCTATAATATATCTCTCTAGATACAGATTTACAAGCCTGTAACATAGTATTAATCACAGCGTCAGAGAAACCTCTTTGACGAAGAATCAAGCGTTCAATCTCCATACCTTTAAATTTAAGGATTTCAGATCCTGATGGAAAAAAGGACCTTGTGACAGAAGGTCTGGTCTTAACGGAAGAGTCCACGGTTGGCAAGAGGCCATCCGGACAAGATCCGCATACCAAAACCTGTGAGGCCATGCCGGAGCTACCAGCAGAACAAACGAGCATTCCTTCAGAATCTTGGAGATTACTCTTGGAAGAAGAACTAGGGGCGGAAAGATATAGGCAGGATGATACTTTCAAGGAAGTGATAATGCATCCACTGCCTCCGCCTGAGGATCCCGGGATCTGGACAGATACCTGGGAAGTTTCTTGTTTAGATGGGACGCCATCAAATCTATTTCTGGAAGTTCCCACATTTGAACGATCTGAAGAAATACCTCTGGGTGAAGAGACCATTCGCCCGGATGCAACGTTTGGCGACTGAGATAATCCGCTTCCCAATTGTCTACACCTGGGATATGAACCGCAGAGATTAGACAGGAGCTGGATTCCGCCCAAACCAAAATTCGAGATACTTCTTTCATAGCCAGAGGACTGTGAGTTCCTCCTTGATGATTGATGTATGCCACAGTTGTGACATTGTCTGTCTGAAAACAAATGAACGATTCTCTCTTCAGAAGAGGCCAAAACTGAAGAGCTCTGAAAATTGCACGGAGTTCCAAAATATTGATCGGTAATCTCACCTCCTGAGATTCCCAAACTCCTTGTGCCGTCAGAGATCCCCACACAGCTCCCCAACCTGTGAGACTTGCATCTGTTGAAATTACAGTCCAGGTCGGAAGCACAAAAGAAGCCCCCTGAATTAAACGATGGTGATCTGTCCACCACGTTAGAGAGTGTCGAACAATCGGTTTTAAAGATATTAATTGAGATATCTTTGTGTAATCCTTGCACCATTGATTCAGCATACAAAGCTGAAGAGGTCGCATGTGAAAACGAGCAAAGGGGATCGCGTCCGATGCAGCAGTCATAAGACCTAGAATTTCCATGCATAAGGCTACCGAAGGGAATGATTGTGACTGAAGGTTTCGACAAGCTGCCATCAGTTTTAGACGCCTCTTGTCTGTTAAAGACAGAGTCATGGACACTGAATCTATTTGGAAACCCAGAAAGGTTACCCTTGTCTGAGGAATCAATGAACTTTTTGGTAAATTGATCCTCCAACCATGATCTTGAAGAAACAACACAAGTCGATTCGTATGAAATTCTGCTAAATGTAAAGACTGAGCAAGTACCAAGATATCGTCCAAATAAGGAAATACCACAATACCCTGTTCTCTGATTACAGACAGAAGGGCACCGAGAACCTTTGTAAAAATTCTTGGAGCTGTAGCAAGGCCAAACGGCAGAGCCACAAACTGGTAATGCTTGTCCAGAAAAGAGAATCTCAGGAACCGATAATGATCCGGATGAATCTGAATATGCAGATATGCATCCTGTAAATCTATTGTGGACATATAATTCCCTTGCTGAACAAAAGGCAAAATAGTCCTTACAGTTACCATCTTGAACGTTGGTATCCTTACATAACGATTCAATATTTTTAGATCCAGAACTGGTCTGAAGGAATTCTCCTTCTTTGGTACAATGAAGAGATTTGAATAAAACCCCATCCCCTGTTCCTGAACTGGAACTGGCATAATTACTCCAGTTAACTCTAGATCTGAAACACAATTCAGAAATGCTTGAGCTTTTACTGGATTTACTGGGACACGGGAAAGAAAAAATCTCTTTGCAGGAGGTCTCATCTTGAAACCAATTCTGTACCCTTCTGAAACAATGTTCTGAATCCAAAGATTGTGAACAGAATTGATCCAAATTTCTTTGAAAAAACGTAACCTGCCCCCTACCAGCTGAGCTGGAATGAGGGCCGCACCTTCATGTGGACTTAGAAGCAGGCTTTGCCTTTCTGGCTGGCTTGGATTTATTCCAGATTGGAGATGGTTTCCAAACTGAAACTGCTCCTGAGGATGAAGGATCAGGTTTTTGTTCTTTGTTGAAACGAAAGGAACGAAAACGATTATTAGCTCTGTTTTTACCCTTAGATTTTTTATCCTGTGGTAAAAAAGTTCCTTTCCCACCAGTAACAGTTGAAATAATAGAATCCAACTGAGAACCAAATAATTTGTTACCCTGGAAGGAAATGGAAAGTAGAGTTGATTTAGAAGCCATATCAGCATTCCAAGTCTTAAGCCATAAAGCTCTTCTAGCTAAAATAGCTAGAGACATAAACCTGACATCAACTCTGATAATATCAAAGATGGCATCACAGATAAAATTATTAGCATGCTGAAGAAGAATAATAATATCATGAGAATCATGATGTGTTACTTATTGCGCTAAGGTTTCCAACCAAAAAGTTGAAGCTGCAGCAACATCAGCCAAAGATATAGCAGGTCTAAGAAGATTACCTGAACACAGATAAGCTTTTCTTAGAAAGGACTCAATTTTCCTATCTAAAGGATCCTTAAACGAAGTACCATCTGACGTAGGAATAGTAGTACGTTTAGCAAGGGTAGAAATAGCCCCATCAACTTTAGGGATTTTGTCCCAAAATTCTAATCTGTCAGACGGCACAGGATATAATTGCTTAAAACGTTTAGAGGGAGTAAATGAATTACCCAATTTATCCCATTCTTTGGAAATTACTGCAGAAATAGCATTAGGAACAGGAAAAACTTCTGGAATAACCACAGGAGATTTAAATACCTTATCCAAACGTTTAGAATTAGTATCAAGAGGACCAGAATCCTCTATTTCTAAAGCAATTAGAACTTCTTTAAGTAAAGAACGAATAAATTCCATTTTAAATAAATATGAAGATTTATCAGCATCAACCTCTGAGACAGAATCCTCTGAACCAGAAGAGTTATCAGAATCAGAATGATGATGTTCATTTAAAAATTCATCTGTAAGGAGAGAAGTTTTAAAAGATTTTTTACGTTTACTAGAAGGAGAAATAACAGACATAGCCTTCTTTATGGATTCAGAAACAAAATCTCTTATGTTATCAGGAACATTCTGAACCTTAGATGTTGAAGGAACTGCAACAGGCAATGGTACTTTACTAAAGGAAATATTATCTGCTTTAACAAGTTTGTCATGACAATCAATACAAACAACAGCTGGAGGAATAGCTACCAAAAGTTTACAGCACATACACTTAGCTTTGGTAGATCCAGCACTAGACAGCGATTTTCCTGTAGTATCTTCTGACTCAGATGCAACGTGAGACATCTTGCAATATGTAAGAGAAAAAACAACATATAAAGCAAAATTGATCAAATTCCTTAAATGACAGTTTCAGGAATGGGGAAAAATGCCAAAAAACAAGCTTCTAGCAACCAGAAGCAATGAAAAAACATAATTTATGCTTACCTGATAAATTCCTTTCTTCTGTAGTGTGATCAGTCCACGGGTCATCATTACTTCTGGGATATTACTCCTCCCCAACAGGAAGTGCAAGAGGATTCACCCAGCAGAGCTGCATATAGCTCCTCCCCTCTACGTCACTCCCAGTCATTCGACCAAGGACCAACAAGAAAGGAAAAGCCAAGGGTGAAGTGGTGACTGGAGTATAAATTAAAAAATATTTACCTGCCTTAAAAACAGGGCGGGCCGTGGACTGATCACACTACAGAAGAAAGGAATTTATCAGGTAAGCATAAATTATGTTTTCTTCTGTTAAGTGTGATCAGTCCACGGGTCATCATTACTTCTGGGATACCAATACCAAAGCAAAAGTACACGGATGACGGGAGGGATAGGCAGGCTCTTTATACAGAAGGAACCACTGCCTGAAGAACCTTCCTCCCAAAAATAGCCTCCGATGAAGCAAAAGTGTCAAATTTGTAAAATTTGGAAAAAGTATGAAGCGAAGACCAAGTTGCAGCCTTGCAAATCTGTTCAACAGAGGCCTCATTCTTGAAGGCCCAAGTGGAAGCCACAGCTCTAGTAGAATGAGCTGTAATTCTTTCAGGAGGCTGCTGTCCAGCAGTCTCATAAGCTAAACGAATTATGCTACGAAGCCAAAAAGAAAGAGAGGTAGCGGAAGCTTTTTGACCTCTCCTCTGCCCAGAGTAAATGACAAACAGAGAAGACGTTTGTCGAAATTCCTTAGTTGCCTGTAAGTAAAATTTTAGAGCACGGACTACATCCAGGTTGTGCAGTAGACGTTCCTTCTTTGAAGAAGGATTTGGGCATAAAGAAGGAACAACAATCTCTTGATTGATATTCCTGTTAGTAACTACCTTAGGTAAGAACCCAGGTTTAGTACGCAGGACTACCTTATCCGAATGAAAAATCAAATAAGGAGAATCACAATGTAAGGCTGATAATTCAGAGACTCTTCGAGCCGAGGAAATAGCCATTAAAAATAGAACTTTCCAAGATAACAACTTTATATCAATGGAATGAAGGGGTTCAAACGGAACGCCCTGTAAAACATTAAGAACAAGGTTTAAACTCCATGGTGGAGCAACAGTTTTAAACACAGGCTTAATCCTGGCCAAAGCCTGACAAAAAGCCTGGACGTCAGGAACTTCTGACAGACGTTTGTGTAACAGAATGGACAGAGCTGAGATCTGTCCCTTTAAAGAACTAGCAGATAAACCCTTTTCTAAACCTTCTTGTAGAAAAGACAATATCCTAGGAATCCTAACCTTACTCCAAGAGTAACCTTTGGATTCGCACCAATATAGGTATTTACGCCATATCTTATGGTAAATCTTTCTGGTAACAGGTTTCCTAGCCTGTATTAAGGTATCAATAACTGACTCAGAAAACCCACGTCTTGATAAAATCAAGCGTTCAATTTCCAAGCAGTCAGCTTCAGAGAAGTTAGATTTTGATGTTTGAAGGGACCCTGTATCAGAAGGTCCTGATTCAGAGGTAGAGACCAAGGTGGACAGGATGACATGTCCACCAGGTCTGCATACCAAGTCCTGCGTGGCCACGCAGGTGCTATTAGAATCACTGATGCTCTCTCTTGTTTGATTCTGGCAATCAATCGAGGAAGCAACGGGAAGGGTGGAAACACGTAAGCCATCCTGAAGTCCCAAGGTGCTGTCAGAGCATCTATCAGGACTGCTCCTGGATCCCTGGATCTGGACCCGTAACGAGGAAGCTTGGCGTTCTGTCGAGACGCCATGAGATCTATCTCTGGTTTGCCCCAACGTCGAAGTATTTGGGCAAAGACCTCCGGATGAAGTTCCCACTCCCCCGGATGAAAAGTCTGACGACTTAAGAAATCCGCCTCCCAGTTCTCCACTCCCGGGATGTGGATTGCTGACAGGTGGCAAGAGTGAGACTCTGCCCAGCGAATTATCTTTGATACTTCCATCATAGCTAGGGAGCTTCTTGCCCTCCCTGATGGTTGATGTAAGCTACAGTCGTGATGTTGTCCGACTGAAACCTGATGAACCCCCGAGTTGTCAACTGGGGCCAAGCCAGGAGGGCATTGAGAACAGCTCTCAATTCCAGAATGTTTATTGGCAGGAGACTCTCCTCCTGACTCCATTGTCCCTGAGCCTTCAGAGAATTCCAGACGGCACCCCAACCTAGAAGGCTGGCGTCTGTTGTTACAATTGTCCAGTCTGGTCTGCTGAATGGCATCCCCCTGGACAGATGTGGCCGAGAAAGCCACCATAGAAGAGAATTTCTGGTCTCTTGATCTAGATTCAGAGAAGGGGATAAGTCTGAGTAATCCCCATTCCACTGACTTAGCATGCACAGTTGCAGTGGTCTGAGGTGTAAGCGTGCAAAGGGTACTATGTCCATTGCCGCTACCATTAAGCCGATTACCTCCATGCATTGAGCCACTGACGGGTGTTGAATGGAATGAAGGGTGCGGCAAGCACTTTGAAGTCTTGTTAGCCTGTCCTCTGTCAGGTAAATCTTCATTTCTACAGAATCTATAAGAGTCCCCAGGAAGGGAACTCTTGTGAGTGGAACGAGTGAACTTTTCTTTTCGTTCACCTTCCATCCATGTGGCCTTAGAAATGCCAGCACTAACTCTGTATGAGACTTGGCAGTTTGAAAGCTTGAAGCTTGTATCAGAATGTCATCTAGGTATGGAGCTACCGAGATTCCCCGCGGTCTTAGTACCGCCAGAAGAGCACCCAGAACCTTTGTGAAGATTCTTGGAGCTGTAGCCAATCCGAAT
This sequence comes from Bombina bombina, assembly GCF_027579735.1. Lineage (NCBI taxonomy): Eukaryota > Metazoa > Chordata > Amphibia > Anura > Bombinatoridae > Bombina > Bombina bombina. The sequence continues at coordinate 244,500,638 of NC_069507.1, forward strand.
GGAAGAGACACAAACTGGTAATGCCTGTCTAGGAAGGCAAACCTTAGGTACCGATAATGATCTTTGTGAATCGGTATGTGAAGGTAAGCATCTTTTAAATCTACAGTGGTCATGTACTGACCTTCTTGGATCATAGGTAAAATTGTCCGAATAGTCTCCATCTTGAACGATGGAACTCTTAGGAATTTGTTTAGGATCTTTAAGTCCAGGATTGGTCTGAAAGTTCCCTCTTTTTTGGGAACCACAAACAGATTTGAGTAAAACCCCTGTCCCTGTTCTGATCGTGGAACTGGATGGATTACTCCCATTAACAAGAGCTCTTGTACGCAGCGTAGAAACGCCTCTTTCTTTGTCTGGATTGTTGACAATCTTGACAGATGAAATCTCTCTCTTGGAGGAGAGTATTTGAAGTCCAGAAGGTATCCCTGAGATATTATCTCTAGCGCCCAGGGATCCTGAACATCTCTTGCCCAAGCCTGGGCGAAGAGAGAAAGTCTGCCCCCCACTAGATCCGATCCCGGATCGGGGGCCCTCAATTCATGCTGTTTTAGGGGCAGCAGCAGGTTTCCTAGTCTGCTTGCCCTTGTTCCAGGACTGGTTAGGTTTCCAGCCTTGTCTGTAGCGAGCAACAGCTCCTTCCTGTTTTGGTGCAGAGGAAGTTGATGCTGCTCCTGCTTTGATATTACGAAAGGAACAAAAATTAGACTGTCTAGTCTTGGCTTTGGCTTTGTCCTGAGGCAGGGCATGGCCTTTACCTCCTGTAATGTCAGCGATAATCTCTTTCAACCCGGGCCCGAATAAGGTCTGCCCTTTGAAAGGTATATTAAGCAATTTAGACTTAGAAGTAACATCAGCTGACCAGGATTTTAGCCACAGCGCCCTGCGTGCCTGAATGGCGAATCCTGAATTCTTCGCCGTAAGTTTAGTAAGATGTACTACGGCCTCCGAAATGAATGAATTAGCTAGTTTAAGGACTCTAAGCCTGTCCGTAATGTCGTCCAGAGTAGCTGAACCAATGTTCTCTTCCAGAGACTCAATCCAGAATGCCGCTGCAGCCGTGATCGGCGCAATGCATGCAAGGGGTTGCAATATAAAACCTTGTTGAACAAACATTTTCTTAAGGTAACCCTCTAACTTTTTATCCATTGGATCTGAAAAAGCACAGCTATCCTCCACCGGGATAGTGGTACGCTTAGCTAAGGTAGAAACTGCTCCCTCCACCTTAGGGACCGTTTGCCATAAGTCCCTTGTGGTGGCGTCTATTGGAAACATTTTTCTAAATATCGGAGGGGGTGAGAACGGCACACCGGGTCTATCCCACTCCTTAGTAACAATTTCAGTAAGTCTCTTAGGTATAGGAAAAACCTCAGTACTCGTCGGTACCGCAAAATATTTATCCAACCTACACATTTTCTCTGGTATTGCAACTGTGTTACAATCATTCAGAGCCGCTAACACCTCCCCTAGTAATACACGGAGGTTTTCCAGTTTAAATTTAAAATTTGAAATATCTGAATCCAGTCTGTTTGGATCAGAACCGTCACCCACAGAATGAAGTTCTCCGTCCTCATGTTCTGCCACCTGTGACGCAGTGTCTGACATGGCCCTAATATTATCAGCGCACTCTGTTCTCACCCCAGAGTGATCACGCTTACCTCTTAGTTCTGGTAATTTAGCCAAAACCTCAGTCATAACAGTAGCCATATCCTGTAATGTGATTTGTAATGGCCGCCCAGATGTACTCGGCGCTACAATATCACGCACCTCCCTCTGAGCGGGAGATGTAGGTACTGACACGTGAGGCGAGTTAGTCGGCATAACTCTCCCCTCGTTGTTTGGTGAAATTTGTTCAATTTGTACAGATTGATTTTTATTTAAAGTAGCATCAATACAGTTAGTACATAAATTTCTATTGGGCTCCACTTTGGCATTGCAACAAATGACACAGGTATCATCCTCTGAATCAGACATGTTTAACACACTAGCAAATAAACTTGCAACTTGGAAATACAATTCAATTAGAATAATATTAAAACGTACTGTGCCTTTAAGAAGCACAGAAGATCTATGACAGTTGAAAATTAATAAATTGAAACAGTTATAGCCTCAATCCTTGTAAACAACACAACTTTAGTAAAGGTTTAATCCCATTAGCAAAGATAAATTCTGAAAGCAGGAAACAAATTACAGAATAAACGTTTTTTATCTCAGTCAAACTATAATTCTCACAGCTCTGCTGAGAGAAATTACCTCCCTCAAAATAAGTTTTGAAGACCCCTGAGCTCTGTAGAGATGAACCGGATCATGCAGGGAATACAATGAGTTGCTGACTGAAATATTTGATGCATAGTAAAAGCGCCAAAAAACGGCCCCTCCCCCTCACACACAGCAGTGAGGGAGAACAGAAACTGTCAGAAAACAGATTAAGCAACTGCCAAGTGGAAAAATAGTGCCCAAACATTTATTCACTCAGTACCTCAGCAAATGAAAACGATTTTACATTCCAGCAAAAAAGTTAAACATAATCTCTAGTTATTAAACAGCTTTATGTATTTCTTACAGTGTAATTCTAGTGAAGTACCATTCCCCAGAATACTGAAGTGAAAAGTATACATACATGACATTATATCGGTATGGCAGGATTTTCTCATCAATTCCATTGTCAGAAAATAAAAACTGCTACATACCTCTATGCAGATTCATCTGCCCGCTGTCCCCTGATCTGAAGTTTACCTCTCCTCAGATGGCCGAGAAACAGCAATATGATCTTAACTACTCCGGCTAAAATCATAACAAAAACTCTGGTAGATTCTTCTTCAAACTCTGCCAGAGAGATAATAACACACTCCGGTGCTATTTTAAAATAACAAACTTTTGATTGAAGATATAAAACTAAGTATAATCACCATAGTCCTCTCACACATCCTATCTAGTCGTTGGGTGCAAGAGAATGACTGGGAGTGACGTAGAGGGGAGGAGCTATATGCAGCTCTGCTGGGTGAATCCTCTTGCACTTCCTGTTGGGGAGGAGTAATATCCCAGAAGTAATGATGACCCGTGGACTGATCACACTTAACAGAAGAAATGAGACTTAAATAATGTGGAGACAAAAGCGACGCCCATATTTTTTAGCGCCAATAAGACGCCCACATTATTTGGCGCCTAAATGCTTTTGGCGCCAAAATGACGCCACATCCGGAACGCCGACATTTTTGGCGCAAAATAACGTCAAAAAATGACGCAACTTCCGGCGACACGTATGACGCCGGAAATGGAAAAGAATTTTTGCGCCAAAAAAGTCTGCGCCAAGAATGATGCAATAAAATGAAGCATTTTCAGCCCCCGCGAGCCTAACAGCCCACAGGGAAAAAAGTCAAATTTTTGAAGGTAAGAAAAAATGATTAAATCAAATGCATTATCCCAAATATGAAACTGACTGTCTGAAAATAAGGAAAGTTGAACATTCTGAGTCAAGGCAAATAAATGTTTGAATACATATATTTAGAACTTTATAAACAAAGTGCCCAACCATAGCTTAGAGTGTCACAGAAAATAAGATTTACTTACCCCAGGACACTCATTTACATGTTTGTAGAAAGCCAAACCAGTACTGAAACGAGAATCAGCAGAGGTAATGGTATATATAAGAGTATATCGTCGATCTGAAAAGGGAGGTAAGAGATGAATCTCTACGACCGATAACAGAGAACCTATGAAATAGACCCCGTAGAAGGAGATCACTGCATTCAAATAGGCAATACTCTCCTCACATCCCTCTGACATTCACTGCACGCTGAGAGGAAAACCGGGCTCCAACTTGCTGCGGAGCGCATATCAACGTAGAATCTAGCACAAACTTACTTCACCACCTCCATCGGAGGCAAAGTTTGTAAAACTGAATTGTGGGTGTGGTGAGGGGTGTATTTATAGGCATTTTGAGGTTTGGGAAACTTTGCCCCTCCTGGTAGGAATGTATATCCCATACGTCACTAGCTCATGGACTCTTGCTAATTACATGAAAGAAATCTCCCTGGCCCCCCTGAGCTGGTCACTGAGCTGACTGAAAAATATTGCACAAGATCAAGGCTATTTATCTGCTTCCCTGTCCCTGAAACACTGTCTAGTCAAAGTGTGGGGTTAACAAAGTGAAGTAAAACTTGTGTCCCCTCCCCTTTCAGAGATGTGCTATCTGAACTATGTAGCACTAGTTAAAGGGACAGTTCACCCAAAAACTTTCTCCCCTTTAAATTATTCCCAATGATCCTTTTTACCTGCTAGAGTGTATTAAATTGGTTGCAAGTAGCTCCTTTACTCATATTTCAGCATTTGAAATAGCTGATTTAGCTTGTGGTTTCCCAACCTATACTGAAAGTTTTGATACTGGCGTATACGCTATTGACAAGCCTAAGTAAACACAGCCAGCAGAAGAGATTACACCCTCAGTGGGGGGCATGATAGTTAAGTAATAAAATGATAAATTTCCATTGTTCTCTCTATGTATTGAGCTTTGGTGTTCCAGACAAATATAAGATAAGGAAGCAAGTCTGTGTACATAAAAGTGATAACATAATGAGATCTGATATTACCTGAAGCTCAACCCATTGTAATAGGCTGTGGTTTCAAAGCACAAAACCAGCTACTTCAGATACACAAATAAACCTGAAAATGCAATTTCTCAAATATTTTATACTCTGCAGTTGGTATAACAAGTCATTTAAAATACATTTATGGAAAAACAATTTTACAGTGTACTGTCCCTTTAAGTGCATATACTTCTTTTCTTTATTTTTTTTTTCTACTCAGTCTGTGTATGTATGTATGTATGTATGTGTGTGTGTGTATGTATATATTTATGTATATGTGTATGGTTGTGTGTGTATATATATATGTGTGTATATATATATATATATATATATAGCTACGCTTGATGTGAATCCGCCCTCCAGAGGCCAACCACCTGAATGTCCTGAGTAAATATAAAGACTTCGCAATAACAAATAAAATTTGACTCACTTGAAGAAATCCTGTTTGTTTGCTGTTATTGCGAAGTATATATATATATATATATATATATATATATATATATATATATATATATATATATATATATATATATATATATATATATATATATATATATATATAACACACACACACCGTATTGTTCCGCATATAGGCCGCACCCTTAAAGTTTGGTGCCATTTTAAAGAAAATACACACATTAATAAAACACTAATAGAACAGGGAGATCCTTTTCCACTTCCCCAAGAGTATAGAATAAAACAAAGGAAAGATTCTGCACTCCTTAGTATGGTACCTAATTTCAAATGTGAAAAAAAAACTTTATTCAGGCATTAAAGCTATAATGGCTAAATAAAGGCTTTTTCACATTTGAAATTACCATACCAAGGAGTTCAGCATCTTTCCTTTGTTTTATTTTAACAGACCAGTATTAAAGCTACAATTTTTTATTTACCCTAATAGTACAGTATTTTTATCAGGTATGATGTGAGGGGGGAAAAAAAACAGTCTCTTACCAATATCAGAGGCAAAACTGACTAACATGGGACATCCTGTGCTCTGCCCACTTCCTCCCTACCCACACTACAATACCCATAAAGCCTCCTCTCCTCTCCTTTTAAGGACCTCCTTCTTAACATCCTTAGTTACTATACCTTACTATACCTTGCATACTGCCTTTCTGCACATTCCTATAATCACCCTATAATCATCCTCCTTGTACCGGTACTTGTATCAACTACGGACCCTGCATGACTTTCCGTTCAGCACACAGCTCCTAGAAGGCTGCTAATGTTACCAATACCTGCGACTAAGCATTAGCAGTCTTCTAGGAGTGAACCGAAGACGTTGCTAAATGCTTCTTTCACAGGCGTTGCAGTCTGCAGGGACGGAGCAGCAGATGTGGCTGTAGAGGATGATGTCATCACAGTAGGAGCTGTGTGCTGAACGGAAAGGCATGCAGAGTCCGTAGTTGATACAAGTACCGGTACAAGGAGGATGATTATAGGGTGATTATAGAAATGCTTATTTCATAGGAGCTTGGTCTGTTACCGGTACATTCCTTACCCGGTATTTACTATAATAGGCAATATTAAGCCCCCCCAAAAAAAACACGAAAAATACAGGCCACACTGCAATTTTAAAGGTAGAAATCAAGGGAAAAAAGTGCGGCCTATATGCGGAACAATACGGTATATATATATATATATATATATATATATATATATATATATATATATATATATATATATATATATATATATATATATAATTTAAGATAATAAAGCACTCACTGGACTGTAGACATCAGTGTTAAATCCAAACTTTATTGTGACGTTTTGGGACCAACAGCGTCCCTTCCTCTGACAATATATATATATATGTGTAATAATATATATATGTGTGCATGTATGTGTATGTATGAATGTGTGTGCATGTATGTGTGTGTATATGTGTGTTTATATATATATGTGTGTGTATATATGTGTATGGATGTGTGTGTGTATATATATATATATATATATATATATATATATATATATATATATATATATATATATATATATATATATATATATACATATATACACACACACACACACACACAAATTATATATATATATATATATATCATTTGTTTCCATTTTTTAATGTGCCCCCCTGACTAAACACTGGCCCCAACTTGGCCCCCCCAGTAAAATTTGTCTAGAACCGCCACTGCAAAAGGCTGAACATCCGGTAGGTCAGCCAAACTATTATGCAATAGAACTGAAAAAGCAAAGTTACACAAATTCAAGGTGCAGGAAGCCGTAGCTGGACACAAACTGCAAACCTTCCGCTTGCTAGGCAGTTAAAGGGCCACTAAACCCAAAATCTTTCTTTCATGATTCAGATAGAACATACAAATTTAAACAACATTACAATTTATTTCTATTATTTATTTTGCTTCATTTTTGAGATATCCTTATTTGAAGAAAAAGCAATGCACATGGGTGAGCCAATCATGTGAGGCTTCTATGTGCAGCAACCAATTAGCAGCTACTGAGCATATCTAGATATGCTTTTCAGCAAAGAATATCAAGAGAATAAAACAAATTAGATCATAGAAGTAAATTAGAAAGATGTTTAAAAATGCATTCTCTTTCTAAATCATGAAAGAAAAAATGTGGGTATCATGGCCCTTTAAGTTAACCGGCTACTACAGTTATAGTACAGCTATATGACTCTTCAGGGAATTGACTGACAAGCCCTTCTCCAGACCCTCCTGGAGAATAGACAACATACTGAAACACTCACTTTACGCCAAGTAAAAATCCTGAGATCGCACCAGAATAGGAAAGAGCACCAAACCATATATGTTATATCTAGCGAGTTACAGGCATACCAGCCTGGATCAAGGTGACAAAGACCTTATCAAATAAAACTCGTCTAAGACAAGATTAGGCATTCAAACTCCATGCAAACAGCTTTAGAGAATCTAGATGTGGAAAAAGAAGTGACCCTGTAGTAGAAAGCGGAAAATTCCATGGAGGAGAGGACTTCACCAGACCCGCAGACCAAAGTCTGCGAGACCAAGCAGGAGCAAATAGAAACACAAAAACCAGCTCCTGTTTGATCCGGGCTGTCACCCTAGGAAGGGCAAAAGGAGGGGACAGGAATCAGATTGAAAACCTATGGAACTGCACAAGCATCCACCAGAACTGCCAACGAGTCCCTAGATCTGGACCCGTATCTGGGAAGATCGAAGTTTAGTCTATACGTCTCCACTTGAAGGTTATCTCAGAGTAAACAAGGGCTCATCCGGTATTTGAACCCAAGATCTCTTGCTCACAAAGCAAGAATCATACCCCTAGTCCAACAAGCCAGTAGGTCTACTTCCGGAAGAAGGCCCATTCCCCTGGGAATAAACATCTGCCTGCACTGGAATCTGCTTCCTAGTTGTACACACCTGGGATGGGAATAGCAGAAATGTGGCAGATGTGAGCCTCTGCCTACTGAAGGATGCGAGACACCGCCTTCATTGCTAAGGAACTCCTTGTTCCTCCCTGATGGTTAACCTAAGTCACCAATGTGAAATAGACAGAATGGAAAGCAATCGTCCGAACAAGGACCTGAACCCTTGCTATCAGGGCTTTGAAAATTACTCTCAAATCTTAGATTTTTATTGGAAGAACAGACTCCACTAGAGTCCAGGTCCCCTGATTTCTTAAGGAACCCCAAACTGCTCACCAGCCGGAAAGACCGGCATCCTTAGTCACAATCTTCCAAGATGGTATTAAGAAGCACGAGCCTTGGGATAAATGATCCTGACAGAACCGCCAGGTCAGAGGCTCTTGCAAGGGAGTCAAGGACAAGCTTTGAGAGAGGTCCAAGAGGTCTCTGTTCCAATGTCTGAGCAAGCAGAACCTCAAATGCAAGCAAGCAAATGGAATGTCAATGGAAGTCGCCATGAGACCAAGTATTACAAAGGGCAAAGTATGTCCAAAGGGACAACATCCTTTGGAAACCACCAAAGATTTGCATAAAATCCTAGGCCCCACTTAGAGAGAGTGATCGGAGAGAACCCACTGGATTGCAAGTAAAAATTCCAGATAAAAAGACCCCTCAATGAGAGATAACAGGATCTCAATATAGAAAATAAAAAACCTTGCATATATGGGTTTGCGGTACCATTCATTAGTAAGCTGGCAAAAACATGTCCAAGGCCGAAAACTCGTCAACATATTACAATTACTCACTGGTAATGATTACAAGCTTCAGATTCTAAATAAAACAAAAGAATCACAAATTAATAAAAAGACGGAGCCTTCTAGACAAATAATAGATAGAGCTAAACTGACAAAGTGTCTTAAACAGCAAGGACACCAAAACTTTGTAAAAGTGTGTAAGGAGGACCAGGTAGCCGCCTTACAAATTTGCTCCATAGAGGCCTCATTCTTGAAGGCCCAAGACGAATCCACAGCTCTAGTTGAATGAGCCGTGATCCTCTGAGGAGGCTTATGTCCCGCTGTCTCATAGGCCAAGCGAATCAAGCTCCTCAACCAAAATGACAAAGAAGTAGAAGAGGCATTCTGCCCCTTGCGCTTCCATGAATACACCACAAAAAGAGATGTAGACTGTCTGAAATCCTTTGTAGCCTGAAGATAGAACTTTAAGGCACGAACCACATCCAGGTTATGAAGTAACCTCTCCTTAGAAGAAGAAGGGTTAGGACATAAAGAAGGAACAACTATTTCCTGATTGATGTTATGGTTAGACACCACCTTGGAAAGAAACCCCAAACCAGTGCGAAACACAGCCTTATCCGCATGAAAAACCAGATAAGGATGCTCACATTGCAAGGCAGCCAGTTCAGATACTCTGTGTGCCGATGCAATGGCCAACAGGAAAAGAACCTTCCAGAACAGAATCTTAATTTCAATGGAGTGCATAGGCTTAAACGGAAGCTTCTGCAATACCTTAAGCTCCATGGAGGAGCAGACTGTCTAAAGACAGGCCCGATTCTAGACAGAACCTGAACAAAAGATTGTATGTCAGGGAGCTCAGCGAGTCTCCTATGCAACAGACTGATAATGCAAAAACTGTCCCTTTAAGGAACTGGTGGCAAGACCCTTCTCCAAACCCTCTTGGAGAAAAGACAGAATCCTGGATACCTTCACCTTATGCCAAGGATATCCATGCTTATCACACCAGGACAAGTAAGTCCTCCACACCTTATGGTATATGCGACTAGTGACTGGCTTCCTTGCCTGAATTAGCGTATCAATCACACTTTCAGAAAAGCCTCTCCTTGCTAAAACCAGGCATTCAATCTCCACGCAGTCAGCCTCAGAGAATTGAGATTTTGATGTTGAAAAGGGCCCTATTCCAGTAGATCCCTGCGACAGGGTAACCTCCACGGCGGAGAGGATGAAATCTTCACCATATCCGCAAACCACGTCCTCCGCAGACACGATGGAGCAATCAGAATGACCAAAGCTTGCTCCTGTTTGAACCGTGCCACTACACGAGGTAGGAGAGTAATGGTAGAAAAACGTAAGCTAGGCTGAACCCCCAAGGCATCTATCAGCTCTGCCTGGGGATCCCTGGACCTCGACCCGTATCAGGGTAGCCTGCAATTGAGTCTAGATGCCATGAGATCTATCTCCGGCGATCCCCACCTGAGAAAAATCTCTGCAAACACTTTGGGGTAGAGAGACTATTCCCCCGGATGGAAGGATTGCCTGCTCAGAAAATCTGCTTCCCAGTTGTCCACACCTGGAATGTGAATCGCTGACAGCGAGCAGCTATGGGACTACGTCCACTCCAAGATCCGAGACACCTTCCTCATGGCTAAGGAGCTCCTCATACCCCCCTGATGGTTGATGTAAGCCATCGGGGTGATGTTGTCAGTCCGGAATCTGAAGAAGCTGAACGACCCCAGAGAAGGCCATGCCTTCAGAGCATTGTAGATTGCTTGGAGTTCCAGAATATTTATCGTAAGGAGAGACTCCTCCCGGGTCCATTTTCCTTGTACCATACTGCCACCCCAAACAGCTCCCCACCCTGCCAAACTCGTGTCCCTGGTCACAATCTCCCAGGACGGTCTCAAGAAGGATCTCCCCATGGACAGTTGAGAGTCCAAGCATCCATGGATATCTGCTGTCATAGATCTGAATTATCGCCGTTCCACTGTCTCAACATTCACAATTGAAGTGGTCTGAGATGGAATCTGGCGAATGGAATGACGTCTATGCTGGAAACCATGAGTCCGATCACCTCCATACACTGAGCCACCGAGGGGCTTGAGGAGGACTGAAGGGCAAGACAAGAGGACAATCTACCTGCGTCGATGGTCTGTGAGAAATATTTTCATGGACATAGTCTCTTATCTTGCCCAGGAACTCCACCCTGTTGCTGGGAACCAGGGAACTCTTTCCGGAGTTGATTTTCCAACCGTGAGATTGGAGCAAAAGATGAAGAACCCTCGAATGATCCTCTGCGAGACTGAGCGACGGCGCCTGGACTAGGATGTCGTCCAGATAGGGTGCCACAGCAATGCCTCTGGCCACTGCAGTTAGCGTCCCCAGAACCTTTGTGAAGACTCTTGGTGTCGTTGCCAGACCAAAAGGGGAGGGCCACAAACTGGAAGTGTTGGTCCAGAAACGCAAATCTTAGGAACTTGAAGTGGTCCCTGTGGATTAGCACATGAAGGTAAGCGTCCTTCTAGTCTAAAGTTGTCATGAACTGTCCCTCTTTAACTAGGGTCAGAATAGATCTGGGGCGTGATCCGATATACGGCGCAGGTTTCAGCGCAAGTGTGGAAATCTGCGCCGCCCGTACTTTCAGCTCGCACATCGAGCTCCCTCATATACGGCGCCGGCAGTTGCTAAAGTGCCGTAAGTCGGACAAACTAGCGATGTCCAGAAATAAGCTTAAGTACAAATTTCTGGAGTCGCCAGTGACTTACGGCACTTTAGAAACTGCCGCCGCATAAAAAAAACTTACTAAAGTATAAAATCTCCCGTTACTGTCTAACACGCCTCCCAAAAATAACCCGACACGTATACCCCTCTATCCGCAATCCCCCCTCTCACTCCTAATATATTAACCCCTAAACCGCCGCTCCAGGACCCCGTCACCAGATTACCCCCTAATCTGATCACCTACACCGCCGCCAGCTACATTAAATGTCTTACCCCCTAATGTGATCCCCCTACACCGCCGCCACCTATATTAAATATATTAACCACTAAACCTAAGTCTAACCCTAACACACCCTAACGTAATTATTATTAAAATAAATCTAAATAATATTAATATTAACTAAATTATTCCTATTTAAAACTAAATACTTACTTATAAAATAAACCCTAAGATAGCTACAATATAATTAATAATTACATTGTAGCTATTTTAGAGTTTATATCTATTTTACAGGTAACTTTGTATTTATTTTAACTAGGTACAATAGCTATTAAATAGTTAATAACTAATAGCTACCTAGTTAAAATAATTACCAAATTACCTGTAAAATAAATCCTAACCTAAGTTACCATTACACCTAACACTACACTATCAATAAATTAATTAAAACTACAATTATCTCCACTAAACTACAATTAAATACACTAATCTATATTACAAAAAAACCAAACACTAAATTACAAAAAAATAAAAAAATTAAAAAAAAATTACAAGAATTTTAAGCCAATTACACCTAATCTAAAGCCCCCTAATAAATTAAAAAAGCCCCCCAAAATAATTAAATTTCCCTACCCTAAAGTAAATTAAAAACATAATTTATGTAAGAACTTACCTGATAAATTCATTTCTTTCATATTAGCAAGAGTCCATGAGCTAGTGACGTATGGGATATACATTCCTACCAGGAGGGGCAAAGTTTCCCAAACCTTAAAATGCCTATAAATACACCCCTCACCACACCCACAATTCAGTTTAACGAATAGCCAAGAAGTGGGGTGATAAAAAAGGAGCGAAAGCATCAAAAATAAGGAATTGGAATAATTGTGCTTTATACAAAAAAATCATAACCACCACAAAAAGGGTGGGCCTCATGGACTCTTGCTAATATGAAAGAAATGAATTTATCAGGTAAGTTCTTACATAAATTATGTTTTCTTTCATGTAATTAGCAAGAGTCCATGAGCTAGTGACGTATGGGATAATAAATACCCAAGATGTGGAACTTCCACGCAAGAGTCACTAGAGAGGGAGGGATAAAATAAAGACAGCCAATTCCACTGAAAAATAATAATCCACAACCCAAATCAAAAGTTTAATCTCAATAAAGAAAAAAACTGAAATAGGCAGAAGAATCAAACTGAAACAGCTGCCTGAAGTACTTTTCTACCAAAAACTGCTTCAGAAGAAGAGAACACATCAAAATGGTAGAATTTAGTAAAAGTATGCAAAGAAGACCAAGTAGCTGCTTTGCAAATCTGATCAACAGAAGCTTCATTCCTAAACGCCCAGGAAGTAGAAACTGACCTAGTAGAATGAGCCGTAATTCTTTGAGGCGGGGATTTGCCCGACTCTACATAAGCATGATGAATCAAAGACTTTAACCAAGACGCCAAAGAAATGGCGGAGGCCTTCTGACCTTTTCTGGACCCAGAAAAGATAACAAATAGACTAGAAGTCTTTCTAAAATCTTTAGTAGCTTCAACATAATATTTCAAAGCTCTTACTACATCCAAAGAATGTAAAGATCTCTCCTTTGAATTCTTAGGATTAGGACACAATGAAGGAACAACAATTTCTCTACTAATGTTGTTAGAATTCACAACCTTAGGTAAAAATTTAAACGAAGTCCGCAACACTGCCTTATCCTGATGAAAAATCAGAAAAGGAGATTCACAAGAAAGAGCAGATAATTCAGGAACTATTCTAGCAGAAGAGATGGCCAAAAGGAACAAAACTTTCCAAGAAAGTAATTTAATGTCCAGAGAATGCATAGGTTCAAACGGAGGAGCTTGTAAAGCCCTCAGAACCAAATTAAGACTCCAAGGAGGAGAGATTGACTTAATTACAGGTTTGATGCGAACCAAAGCCTGTACAAAACAATGAATATCAGGAAGATTAGCAATCTTTCTGTGAAAAAAAACAGAGAGAGCAGAGATTTGTCCTTTCAAGGAACTTGCAGACAAACCTTTATCCAAACCATCCTGAAGAAACTGTAAAATTCTAGGAATTCTAAAAGAATGCCAGGAGAATTTATGAGAAGAACACCAAGAAATGTAAGTCTTCCAGACTCGATAATAAATCTTCCTAGACACAGATTTACGAGCCTGTAACATAGTATTAATTACTGAGTCAGAGAAACCTCTATGACTAAGAATCAAGCGTTCAATTTCCATACCTTCAAATTTAATGATTTGAGATCCTGATGGAAAAAAGGGCCTTGAGATAGAAGGTCTGGTCTTAACGGAAGAGTCCACGGTTGGCAACTGGCATTCCGAATGAGATCCGCATACCAAAACCTGTGAGGCCATGCTGGAGCTACCAGCAGTACAAACGAACGTTCCATTAGAATTTTGGAAATCACTTCTGGAAGAAGAACTAGAGGCGGAAAGATATAGGCAGGAGGATAATTCCAAGGAAGCAACAACGCGTCCACTGCCTCCGCCTGAGGATCCCTGGATCTGGACAGATACCTGGGAAGTTTCTTGTTTAGATGAGAGGTCATCAGATCTATTTCTGGAAGTCCCCAGATTTGAACAATCTGAAGAAATACCTCTGGGTGAAGGGACCATTCGCCCGGATGTAACGTCTGGCGACTGAGATAATCCGCTTCCCAATTGTCTACACCTGGGATGTGAACCGCAGAGATTAGACAGGAGCTGGATCCCGCCCATACAAGTATCCGAGATACTTCTTTCATAGCCTGAGGACTGTGAGTCCCACCCTGATGATTGACATATGCCACGGTTGTGACATTATCTGTCTGAAAACAAATAAACAAGTCTCTCTTCAGAAGAGGCCAGAACTGAAGAGCTCTGAAAATCGCACGGAGTTCCAAAATGTTTATCGGCAATCTCGTCTCCTGAGATTCCCAAACCCCCTGCGCCGTCAGAGATCCCCATACAGCTCCCCAACCTGACAGACTCGCATCTGTTGAGATCAAAGTCCAGGTTGGACGAACAAAAGAAGCCCCTTGGACTAAACGATGGTGATCTATCCACCACGTCTGAGTGTCGTACATTGGGATTTAAGGATATTAATTGTGATATCTTTGTATAATCCCTGCACCATTGGTTCAGCATACAAAGCTGAAGAGGTCGCATGTGAAAACGAGCAAAAGGGATCGCGTCCGATGCAGCAGTCATGAGACCTAGAATTTCCATGCATAAAGCTACCGAAGGGAATGATTGTGACTGAAGGTTTCGACAGGCTGAAACCAATTTCAGACGTCTCTTTTCTGTTAGAGACAAGGTCATGGACACTGAATCTATTTGAAAACCCAAAAAGGTTACCTTTGTCTGAGGAATCAACGAACTCTTTGGTAAATTGATCCTCCAACCATGTCTTTGAAGAAACGACACAAGTTGATTCGTATGAGATTCTGCAGAATGTGAAGACTGAGCAAGTACCAAGATATTGTCCAAATAAGGAAATACCGCAATACCCTGTTCTCTGATTACAGAGAGAAGGGCACCGAGAACCTTTGAAAAGATCCTTGGAGCTGTTGCTAGGCCAAACGGAAGGGCCACAAACTGGTAATGCTTGTCTAGAAAAGAGAATCTCAGAAACTGAAAGTGATCTGGATGAATCGGAATATGAAGATATGCATCCTGTAAATCTATTGTGGACATATAATGCCCTTGCTGAACAAAAGGCAGAATAGTCCTTATAGTCACCATTTTGAATGTTGGTATCCTTACATAACGATTCAATATCTTTAAATCCAGAACTGGTCTGAAGGAATTCTCCTTCTTTGGTACAATGAATAAATTTGAGTAAAACCCCAGACCCTGTTCCAGGACTGGAACTGGCACAATTACTCCAGCCAACTCTAGATCTGAAACACATTTCAAAAATGCCTGAGCCTTCACTGGGTTTATTGGAATGCGAGAGAGAAAAAAATCTCTTCGCAGGCGGACTTACCTTGAAACCTATTCTGTACCCTTGTGAAACAATGTTCTGAATCCAAAGACTGTGAATCGAATTGATCCAAATGTCTTTGAAAAATCGTAACCTGCCCCCTACCAGCTGTGCTGGAATGAGGGCCGCACCTTCATGTAGACTTGGAAGCTGGTTTTGACTTTCTAAAAGGCTTGGATTTATTCCAGATTGGAGAAGGTTTCCAAACAGAAACCGTTCCTTTAGGGGAAGGGTCAGGCTTCTGTTCCTTATTCTGACGAAAGGAACGAAAACAACTAGCAGCCCTATATTTACCTTTAGATTTTTTGTCCTGAGGCAAAAAAGTTCCTTTCCCCCCAGTAATAGTTGAAATAATAGAATCCAACTGGGAACCAAATAATTTATTACCTTGGAAAGAAAGAGAAAGCAAAGTTGACTTAGAAGACATATCTGCATTCCAAGTTTTAAGCCATAAAGCTCTTCTAGCTAAAATAGCTAAAGACATATACCTGACATCAACTCTAATGATATCAAAAATGGCATCACAAATAAAGTTATTAGCATGTTGAAGAAGTTTAACAATGCTATGAGTATTATGGTCTGATACTTGTTGTGCTAAAGCCTCCAACCAAAAGGTGGAAGCGGCAGCAACATCAGCCAAAGAAATAGCAGGTCTAAGAAGATTACCTGAACATAAATAAGCTTTCCTATCTAAAGGATCCTTAAAGGAAGTACTATCTGCCGTAGGAATAGTAGTACGTTTAGCAAGAGTAGAGATAGCCCCATCAACTTTAGGGATTTTGTCCCAAAAAAAAAATCTGTCAGATGGTACAGGATACAATTTCTTAAACCTTTGAGAAGGAGTAAAAGAAGTACCCATATTATTCCATTCCCTAGAAATTACTTCAGAAATAGCATCAGGGACAAGAAAAACTTCAGGAATAACCATAGGAGGTTTAAAAACCGAATTTAAACGCTTATTAGATTTAGTATCAAGAGGACTAGATTCCTCCATCTCTAATGCGATTAAAACTTCTTTAAGTAAAGAGCGAATAAATTCCATTTTAAATAAATAACATAATTTATGCTTACCTGATAAATGTATTTCTCTTGTAGTGTGTTCAGTCCACGGGTCATCCATTACTTATGGGATATATTCTCCTTTCCAACAGGAAGTTGCAAGAGGATCACCCAAGCAGAGCTGCTATATAGCTCCTCCCCTCACATGTCATATCCAGTCATTCGACCGAAACAAGACGAGAAAGGAGAAACTATAGGGTGCAGTGGTGACTGGAGTTTTAATTAAAATTTAGAACTGCCTCAAAAAGACAGGGCGGGCCGTGGACTGAACACACTACAAGAGAAATACATTTATCAGGTAAGCATAAATTATGTTTTCTCTTGTTAAGTGTGTTCAGTCCACGGGTCATCCATTACTTATGGGATACCAATACCAAAGCTAAAGTACACGGATGATGGGAGGGACAAGGCAGGAACATTAAACAGAAGGAACCACTGCCTGTAGAACCTTTCTCCCAAAAACAGCCTCCGAAGAAGCAAAAGTGTCAAATTTGTAAAATTTTGACAAGGTATGAAGTGAAGACCAAGTCGCAGCCTTGCAAATCTGTTCAATAGAGGCCTCATTCTTAAAGGCCCAGGTGGAAGCCACAGCTCTAGTGGAATGAGCTGTAATTCTTTCAGGGGGCTGCTGTCCAGCAGTCTCATAGGCTAAACGAATTATGCTACAAAGCCAAAAAGAGAGAGAGGTGGCCGAAGCCTTTTTACCTATCCTCTGTCCAGAATAAACGACAAACAGAGAAGAAGTTTGTCGAAAATCTTTAGTTGCCTGTAAGTAGAACTTCAGGGCACGGACTACATCCAGATTATGTAAAAGACGTTCCTTCTTCGAAGAAGGATTAGGACATAATGATGGAACAACAATCTCTTGATTGATATTCCTGTTAGAAACTACCTTAGGTAAAAACCCAGGTTTAGTACGCAGAACTACCTTGTCTGAATGAAAAATCAGATAAGGAAATCACAATGTAAGGCAGATAACTCAGAGACTCTTCGAGCCGAGGAAATAGCCATCAAAAACAGAACTTTCCAAGATAACAGCTTAATATCAATGGAATGAAGGGGTTCAAACGGAACACCTTGAAGAACTTTAAGAACTAAGTTTAAACTCCACGGTGGAGCAACAGTCTTAAACACAGGCTTAATCCTAGCCAAAGCCTGACAAAAGGCCTGAACGTCTGGAACTTCTGCCAGACGTTTGTGTAAAAGAATAGACAGAGCAGAAATCTGTCCCTTTAACGAACTAGCAGATAAACCCTTTTCTAAACCCTCTTGTAGAAAAGACAATATCCTAGGAATCCTGACCTTACTCCATGAGTAACTCTTGGATTCACACCAGTATAAATATTTACGCCATATCTTATGGTAAATCTTTCTGGTAACAGGTTTCCGAGCCTGTATTAATGTATCAATAACCGACTCCGAGAAACCACGCTTTGATAGAATCAAGCGTTCAATCTCCATGCAGTCAGCCTCAGAGAAATTAGGCTTGGATGGTTGAAAGGACTCTGAATTAGAAGGTCCTGCCTCAGAGGCAGAGACCATGGTGGACAGGACGACATGTCCACTAGGTCTGCATACCAGGTCCTGCGTGGCCACGCAGGCGCTATCAAAATCACCGAAGCTCTCTCCTGTTTGATCCTGGCAATCAATCGAGGCAGCAACGGAAACGGAGGAAACACATAAGCCATCTTGAAACCCCAAGGAGCTGCTAGAGCATCCATCAGCACCTCTCCCGGGTCCCTGGATCTGGATCCGTAACAAGGAAGCTTGGCGTTCTGACGAGACGCCATGAGATCCAGTTCTGGTTTGCCCCAACGATGAATCAGTTGAGCAAAGACCTCCGGATGAAGTTCCCACTCCCCCGGATGAAAAGTCTGGCGACTTAGAAAGTCCGCCTCCCAGTTCTCCACGCCTGGGATGTGGATCGCTGACAGGTGGCAAGAGTGAGACTCTGCCCAGCGAATTATCTTTGAGACTTCTAACATCGCTAGGGAACTCCTGGTTCCCCCTTGATGATTGATGTAAGCCACAGTCGTGATGTTGTCCGACTGAAATCTAATGAACCTCAGTGTTGCTAACTGAGGCCAAGCTAGAAGAGCATTGAATATTGCTCTTAATTCCAGAATATTTATTGGGAGGAGTTTCTCCTCCTGAGTCCACGATCCCTGAGCCTTCAGGGAGTTCCAGACTGCGCCCCAGCCTAGTAGGCTGGCATCTGTTGTTACAATCGTCCAATCTGGCCTGCGAAAAGTCATTCCTTTGGACAGATGAACCCGCGACAACCACCAGAGAAGAGAATCTCTGGCTTCCTGATCCAGATTCAGTAGAGGGGATAGATCTGAATAATCCCCATTCCACTGACTTAGCATGCATAATTGCAGCGGTCTGAGATGCACTATGTCCATTGCCACGACCATTAAGCCAATTACTTCCATGCACTGAGCTACCGATGGCCTTGGAATGGAATGAAGGACACGGCAAGCATTTAGAATCTTTGATAACCTGGACTCCGTCAGGTAAATCTTCATCTCTACAGAATCTGAGTCCCTAGAAAAGGAACCCTTGTGAGTGGTAACAGAGAACTCTTTTCCACGTTCACTTTCCACCCATGCGACCTCAGAAATGCAAGAACTATCTCTGTATGAGACTTTGCATTTTGAAAACTCGACGCTTGTATCAGAATGTCGTCTAGGTACGGAGCCACCGCTATGCCTCGCGGTCTGAGTACCGCCAGAAGTGAGCCCAGAACCTTTGTAAAAATTCTCGGGGCCGTAGCTAACCCGAAGGGAAGAGCTACAAACTGGAAATGCCTGTCTAGAAAGGCAAACCTTAGGTACCGATAATGATCTTTGTGAATCGGTATGTGAAGGTAGGCATTCTTTAAGTCCACTGTGGTCATATACTGACCCTCTTGGATCATGGGTAGGATGGTTCGAATAGTTTCCAATTTGAACGATGGAACCCTTAGGAACTTGTTTAAGATCTTTAGGTCCAAGATTGGTCTGAAGGTTCCCTCTTTTTTGGGAACCACAGATTTGAGTAAAACCCTTGCCCATGTTCCGTTCGCGGGAACTGGGTGGATCACTCCCATTACTAAGAGGTCTTGTACACATTGTAGAAATGCCTCTCTTTCTTTATTAGGTTTGTTGATAACCTTGACAGATGAAATCTCCCCTGTGGAGGAGAAGCTTGAAGTCCAGAAGGTATCCCTGAGATATGATCTCCAACGTCCAGGGATCCTGGACATCTCTTGCCCAAGCCTGGGCGAAGAGAGAGAGTCTGCCCCCCACTAGATCCGTTCCCGGATAGGGGGCCCGTCCTTCATGCTGTCTTAGGGGCTTGCCCTTGTTCCAGGATTGGTTGCTTTTCCAACCCTGTCTGTAACGAGCAGCAGTTCCTTCCTGTTTTGGAGCGGAGGAAGTTGATGCTGCTCCTGCCTTGAAATTACGAAAGGCACGAAAATTAGACTGTTTGGCCTTTGATTTGGCCCTATCCTGAGGAAGGGAGTGACCCTTACCTCCAGTAATGTCAGCAATAATTTCTTTCAAGCCGGGCCCGAATAAGGTTTGCCCTTTGAAAGGAATATTAAGCAATTTAGATTTAGAAGTCACATCTGCTGACCAGGATTTAAGCCATAGCGCTCTGCGCGCCTGGATGGCAAATCCGGAGTTCTTAGCCGTTAGTTTGGTTAAGTGCACAACGGCGTCCGAAACAAATGCATTAGCTAGCTTAAGTGCTTTAAGCTTGTTCATGATCTCATCCAATGGTGCTGTGCGAATAGCCTCTTCTAGAGACTCAAACCAGAAAGCCGCAGCAGCAGTGACGGGCGCAATGCATGCAAGGGGCTGTAATATAAAACCTTGTTGAACAAACATTTTCTTAAGGTAACCTTCTAATTTTTTATCCATTGGATCTGAGAAAGCACAACTATCCTCCACCGGGATAGTGGTGCGCTTAGCTAAAGTAGAAACTGCTCCCTCCACCTTAGGGACCGTCTGCCATAAGTCTCGTGTGGTAGCGTCTATTGGGAACATTTTTCTAAATATCGGAGGAGGGGAAAAGGGCACACCGGGTCTATCCCACTCCTTGCTAATAATCTCTGTAAGCCTTTTAGGTATAGGAAAAACGTCAGTACACACCGGCACCGAATAGTATTTATCCAGCCTACATAACTTCTCTGGGATTGCGACCGTGTCACAATCATTCAGAGCCGCTAACACCTCCCCTAGCAATACACGGAGGTTCTCAAGCTTAAATTTAAAATTTGAAATTTCTGAATCCGGTCTCCCTGGATCAGATCCGTCACCCACAGAATTAAGCTCTCCGTCCTCATGTTCTGCAAATTGTGACGCAGTATCGGATATGGCTCTCGTGTCATCAGCGCGCTCTGTCCTTAACCCAGAGCTATCGCGCTTGCCTCTTAACTCAGGCAAATTAGATAATACTTCTTTCATAACATTAGCCATATCTTGCAAAGTGATTTGTAAGGGCCTTGATGTACTTGGCGCCACAACATCACGCACCTCCTGAGCGGGAGGCGCAGGTACTGACACCTGAGGAGAGTTAGGCGGCATAACTTCCCCCTCGATGTCTGGTGATAATTTCTTTACCGGTAAAGACTGACCTTTATTTAAAGTAATATCAATACAATTGGTACACATATTTCTATTGGGCTCCACATTGGCTTTTAAACATAATGAACAAGCAGATTCATCTGTATCAGACATGTTTAAACAGACTAGCAATGAGGCTAGCAAGCTTGGAAATTACTTTCAGAAAATTTTCAAGCAATGTAAAAACGCTGCAGCGCGTTTAAAAACACAAAAAAACAATTACAGTTGAAATAACAATGAACTAATTCAGTTATGAAATTAGCAGAGTATTGCACCCACTAGCAAAAGGATGATTAACCCCTTAATACCCAAAAACGGATAATCAATTTAACAGTTAACGTTTTTATCACAGTCAAACACACTGTCACAGGTCTGCTGTGACTGATTACCTCCCTCAAATATAAATTTTGAAGACCCCTGAGCTCTCTGGAGACGTCCTGGATCAAGGAGGAAGAAAACAGGAAGACTATGATTGAATTTTAACTGCGCAACAAGGCGCTAACAAAAGCCCCTCCCACTCATATTACAACAGTGGGAGACCAGCTATAACGGTTTCTATGCAGAAATATACGTTAGCCATGTGGAAAAAATCATGCCCCAAGAGATTTATCACCAAAGTACCTCACAAAACGATTAACATGCCAGTAAACGTTTTAAAAAACAACATTTCAGATGTTGTGTAAAGTTATCACTAAGCCTGCTACCAGTCGCTTCTACTGCAGTTAAGGCTCATACATTATTTCAGTATTAACAGTATTTTTTCAGTCAAATTCTAGTCCCTAGAAAATAACTCTACTGTGCATACATTTACCAGCCTGAAACCAGTCGTTACTACTGCATTTTAGGCTGTACTTACATCATATGGGTATCGGCAGTGTTTTCTTAGTCAATTCCATTCCTAGAAAATATTTTACTGCACATACCTCATTTGCAGGGGACCCCGCATGCTATTCCCTTTTCTGAAGTTACCCCACTCCTCAGAATGTGTAAGATCATAGAAAACGCAGATAGATTCTTCTAAATACTGCCTGAGAGAAAAAACAGCACACTCCGGTGCCATTTAAAATAACAAACTTTTGATTGAAGAATAAGTAAAAAAACTCCTAACTCCTCTCACGACCTCCTTCTTTGTTGAGAGTTGCAAGAGAATGACTGGATATGACATGTGAGGGGAGGAGCTATATAGCAGCTCTGCTTGGGTGATCCTCTTGCAACTTTCTGTTGGGAAGGAGAATATATCCCATAAGTAATGGATGACCCGTTGACTGAACACACTTAACAAGAGAAATGAAGATTTATCAGTGTCAATATCTGAGACAGAATCCTCTGAACCAGAAAAATCCTCATCAGAAACAGACAAATCAGAATGATGACGGTCATTTAAAATTTCATCTGAAAAATGAGAAGTTTTAAAAGACCTTTTACGTTTACTGGAAGGAGGAATAACAGACATAGCCTTCCTAATAGAATTAGAAACAAATTATTTTATATTAACAGGAACATCCTGAGTATTAGATGTTGAGGGAACAGCAACAGGTAATGGTATATTACTAATGGAAATACTATCTGCATTAGCAAGCTTATCATGACATTCATCACAAACTACAGCTGGAGGAACAGTTACCACAAGTTTACAACAAATGCACTTAACTTTGGTAGAACCAGCATCAGGCAGCGTCTTTCCAGAAGTAGATTCTAATCCAGGGTCAATCTGAGACATCTTGCAATATGTAATAGAAAAAAACAACATATAAAGCAAAATTATCAAATTCCTTAAATGACAGTTTCAGGAATGGGAAAAAATGCCAATGAACAAGCCTCTAGCAACCAGAAGCAATGAAAAATGAGACTGAAATAATGTGAAAAAAAGGTGGAGACAAGAATGACGCCCACATTTTTTAGCGCCAAAAAAGACACCCACATTATTGGCTCCTTAAATTTTTTGGCGCCAAGAATGACGCCACATCCGGTGACGCCGACATTTTTGGCGCAAAAAGTCAAAAAAATTACGCAATCACGAACAACTTCCGGCGTCAAGAATGACGCCGGAAATGATTTTTTGCGCCAAAAAACATAATTTATGTAAGAACTTACCTGATAAATTCATTTCTTTCATATTAGCAAGAGTCCATGAGCTAGTGACGTATGGGATATACATTCCTACCAGGAGGGGCAAAGTTTCCCAAACCTCAAAATGCCTACAAATACACCCCTCACCACACCCACAATTCAGTTTAACGAATAGCCAAGAAGTGGGGTGATAAAAAAGTGCGAAAGCATATAAAATAAGGAATTGGAATAATTGTGCTTTATACAAAATCATAACAACCACAAAAAAAGGGCGGGCCTCATGGACTCTTGCTAATATGAAAGAAATGAATTTATCAGGTAAGTTCTTACATAAATTATGTTTTCTTTCATGTAATTAGCAAGAGTCCATGAGCTAGTGACGTATGGGATAATGATTACCCAAGATGTGGATCTTTCCACACAAGAGTCACTAGAGAGGGAGGGATAAAATAAAGACAGCCATTTCCTGCTGAAAATAATCCACACCCAAAATAAAGTTTAATGAAAAAAACATAAGCAGAAGATTCAAACTGAAACCACTGCCTGAAGTACTTTTCTACCAAAAACTGCTTCAGAAGAAGAAAATACATCAAAATGGTAGAATTTAGTAAAAGTATGCAAAGAGGACCAAGTTGCTGCTTTGCAAATCTGATCAACCGAAGCTTCATTCCTAAACGCCCAGGAAGTAGAAACTGACCTAGTAGAATGAGCTGTAATCCTCTGAGGCGTTTTACCCGACTCAACATAGGCAAGATGAATTAAAGATTTCAACCAAGATGCCAAAGAAATGGCAGAAGCTTTCTGGCCTTTTCTAGCACCGGAAAAAATAACAAATAGACTATAAGTCTTTCGGAAAGACTTAGAGCTTTGAAATATTATGTTGAAGCTACTAACAACATCCAAAGAATGCAACGATTTCTCCTTAGAATTCTTAGGATTATGACATAATGAAGAAACCACAATTTCTCTACTAATGTTGTTGGAATTCACAACTTTAGGTAAAAATTCAAAAGAAGTTCGCAACACCGCCTTATCCTGATGAAAAATCAGAAAAGGAGACTCACAAGAAAGAGCAGATAATTCAGAAACTCTTCTGGCAGAAGAGATGGCCAAAAGGAACAAAACTTTCCAAGAAAGTAATTTAATGTCCAATGAATGCATAGGTTCAAACGGAGGAGCTTGAAGAGCTCCCAGAACCAAATTCAAACTCCAAGGAGGAGAAATTGACTTAATGACAGGTTTTATACGAACCAAAGCTTGTACAAAACAATGAATATCAGGAAGAATAGCAATCTTTCTGTGAAAAAGAACAGAAAGAGCAGAGATTTGACCTTTCAAGGAACTTGCGGACAAACCCTTATCTAAACCATCCTGAAGAAACTGTAAAATTCTCGGTATTCTAAAAGAATGCCAAGAAAAATGATGAGAAAGACACCAAGAAATATAAGTCTTCCAGACTCTATAATATATCTCTCTAGATACAGATTTACGAGCCTGTAACATAGTATTAATCACAGAGTCAGAGAAACCTCTTTGACCAAGAATCAAGCGTTCAATCTCCATACCTTTAAATTTAAGGATTTCAGATCCTGATGGAAAAAAGGACCTTGAGACAGAAGGTCTGGTCTTAACGGAAGAGTCCACGGTTGGCAAGAGGCCATCCGGACAAGATCCGCATACCAAAACCTGTGAGGCCATGCCGGAGCTACCAGCAGAACAAACGAGCATTCCTTCAGAATCTTGGAGATTACTCTTGGAAGAAGAACTAGAGGCGGAAAGATATAAGCAGGATGATACTTCCAAGGAAGTGATAATGCATCCACTGCCTCTGCCTGAGGATCCCGGGATCTGGACAGATACCTGGGAAGTTTCTTGTTTAGATGAGACGCCATCAGATCTATTTCTGGAAGTTCCCACATTTGAACAATCTGAAGAAATACCTCTGGGTGAAGAGACCATTCGCCCGGATGCAACGTTTGGCGACTGAGATAATCCGCTTCCCAATTGTCTATACCTGGGATATGAACCGCAGAGATTAGACAGGAGCTGGATTCCGCCCAAACCAAAATTCGAGATACTTCTTTCATAGCCAGAGGACTGTGAGTCCCTCCTTGATGATTGATATATGCCACAGTTGTGACATTGTCTGTCTGAAAACAAATGAACGATTCTCTCTTCAGAAGAGGCCAAAACTGAAGAGCTCTGAAAATTGCACGGAGTTCCAAAATATTGATCGGTAATCTCACCTCCTGAGATTCCCAAACTCCTTGTGCCGTCAGAGATCCCCACACAGCTCCCCAACCTGTGAGACTTGCATCTGTTGAAATTACAGTCCAGGTCGGAAGCACAAAAGAAGCCCCCTGAATTAAACGATGGTGATCTGTCCACCACGTTAGAGAGTGTCGAACAATCGGTTTTAAAGATATTAATTGAGATATCTTTGTGTAATCCTTGCACCATTGATTCAGCATACAGAGCTGAAGAGATCGCATGTGAAAAC